>NW_004524695.1:4196599-4209138 GCF_000260255.1 Octodon degus | reverse complement strand
AGAAACATAGAAAACAACAAAAGTTGTGACTGATATCATCTGGCTTATAAAACATACACTAACCACTAAGAAGAATATATGCAGTGTATTATTTGTTGAAACTGTACTTCCGATTTGATTTGAAACTGTCTCATTGCTATTTATCAATAAAACTTTGAAAAAAAAGACCCAATATACTCAAACAAAAAAAATTAATCAAATACTTTGATATAAGACAAAAAATTTTGAAACTTCATGGAAAACATAGTGGAAACAGTTGAAGCTCTAGATGCAGGCAAAAATATTCCCAAACTAACAGAATGGTACAATAAATAATATCAAGAATCAAAAAAATGAGATTAAATCAAATTAAAAGCTACCTCACAGTAAAGAAAACTATGAACAGATTGAAGAGAGTAGCTACAGAATGTTAGAAAATCTTTGCCAGCTGCTCTTCTAACAGAAGATTAACATCTAGAATATATACAAAATGTTTAAAAATTTTAAAAATTATACACCCATGACCAGTAAAATGGACAAATAATTGGAATAGATACTTCTAAAGAAGTAAAAGTGCCCAGAAATTATATAAGTGTAGTTTAATAGCTTTAATCTTTAGGGAAAGGCAGATCAAAATTACACTGAGGTTCTACCTCAGTCCAGTCAGAAGGGCTAGTATCATGAATACAAAAAAATTAATGAGTGCTTATCATAATGAGGAAAAATGAACTCTTCTACATTGTTGGTGGCAGACTAAACTTGTTCAGCCACTGTAGACATCTGTAATTGTTGATACATTATGTCTATTTGAGAAGTTAATGAAAGGACTCAACAGGACCAGTATCCTCCCTTTAAACATTCTGATACTGTGGAAGAGGGCATGGAAATGATGTGAGTGCTACACCATCTAGGGAAGGTATCCTGCTTACAATATAAGGGAGGAAAGGAGGCTTGCACGCCCTGCTTCTTTCTCTTGCTGCTTTTTCTGTCTTCGGGCTCCTTAAAGAGTTGTCCCTGTGCTATGCTACCCTGCCTTCAAGCCAGCTGATTATGGACTAAAATCTCCACAAACTGTGAGCTGAAGAAATCTTTCCTTAGGGGCCAGAGAGATGGCTCTACAGAATAAGTGCTTCCCTGGAAGCAAAAGGGTCTGAGTTCAATCCCCAGTTCCACCAAGAAAAAAAAAAAAAAGAAAGAAAAAAAGAAAAGAAAGAAAAAAGAAAAAAAAAGAAACCTTTCCTTCCTTAATTTTGGGTAAAGAATATTTTGGTCAGGTATTTTGTCTCAGCAGTAAGAGAAAAATAACCAAGACACAATTTGGTACCAGAGAGGTAGATTGTTGCTGTGACTATACCTGACCATGTGGTTCAAGAGCCTTTGGGAATGGCTTGTGGGAGTCGTTTGGAAAGGTTCATAGATATCACCTGAATGAGAAGCGCTGGAATGGCTTAGGCTGTCCTGTATGAGAGATTATAGTCAGAGCTCAAAAGACCAGAAAATTGATAGAAATCTTGCCAGTAAAGACCAGGATGGGGAAGTTTCTACTAAGAAGAAGGACTGTACTAGCTTTTGAAGATGGTTAAGGCTTGGCAGAATGTTTGTCTGCATTTTGGTGATGTCCAGAGACTTTGCCTGAGACTGAGATTAAGGGTGGTATACTAAATAATTGGGCAGAAGAAATTTTGGGACAGTGGGACATTGTGGCAGTGTCATAGCTACTGTTGGGGGCCTTTAGCCAGATCTATGTTGAGAATTAAAAGCAAAGAACCCTGCAGGATGACTTAAGTGTGAGTCTGGCCAGAAAGGAAGCTCCAGTAAAGATGGGGACTACAAATGCAGAGTTCAGAAGATCTTTCTTGCTACAAAGGAACAAAAGGACATAGAAGATTGCCTCACAGCATCACAAGAAGGGTCAAGTCTCTGCCATTTGCAGACTCAAAACTTCAAAAGTAAAAGATATTGTTTTGAGGGGATAGCTGCATATCACCATGTGCCAGAATGACAGCGACATAGAAGTTCCTTTTCCTCAGAATTACAGAGTACAGAGTGACATATGCACTTAACCCTACAGCCAAGAGATAGGAAAGCCAGGCTCCAGCTCCAGCAGAAGCAGACGTTGACATCAGACACATGGTGCTGCTTTTAGGTGAGTGCAAAATGCAGGAGATATGAGATTGAAAAAGTCTCTCATCCCTATTTAAGAAGGCCTGGAAGGTCAGGAATTATGTCCCTTGAGGGCAATAAAGCTGTGAGTGAGAAGCCCAAGGTGCAGTGGGGAATCCCAGAGGTTGGGAAAGCCAGGAATGTGACTCATTTAAGGAAACCTGCAAGGAGGGAGCAAAACCAGCCCAAGAGAAAGCCATGGGAGCTACAACCGAAAGAATTGCTATGGGGTAGAGTACCACAAGCTCTTCAGAGCTCACAACTTTCCACAGGTTGCCTCAGGTGGTGCACGTGAAACAACGGAACTTACTGTTTGCTTTACCAGGTTGCGGACTTGCCTGGACCATACTTTCCTTATCACTTTTGCCATTTTCAAGCAGGATTCTGGAATTCTGTTGTTGTTATTTTCCCATGAGTGTCTTTAGTTGTGCTGTTGTAGCTGCCTTGATATCGTGAATCAATTCAAATATTTACCCCTCGTGGTCATTTTGACTTTGCGGAAGAACCAGATGTCTTCCAGCACCAGATCCACTGAATAACAAAAACGAAGGCAGTGTAGTGTTTTTACAAGCTGTCTTTCTGTTGGACTGCACTCAGCAGTATTCACTGCGGTTCTGGTCATAACTTGTAAAAATAGGCATGAAAGAAGACTTCCAGGCTGCTGCACCAAGTGCCATGTGTTTGAAGCTAGTGGATGAATTACAATCGGCCTTTGGATATACTCTACATTGTAATATACACTGTATATTATAGCATCACAATTTGTCATAGCCGAATCTTGGAAGCAACCAAAATGTCCATCACCTGATGAAGAGATGAAAAAGATGTGGCATTTTTATACAATGGAGTGTTACTCATCTATAAAGAAAAACAAACTCAAAACTTTCATAGGTAAGTAGATGCAACTGGAGGTTATTCTCTAAGTGAAATAAAGCTGACCCGTATGTGTAAGTATTGTATTGTCTTCCTACTGTAAAAACCCGAAAGCAGAATTAAAACCTGAAAGGTATAACAGATGCAGTAAAATGGAAAGAAACTGAATTTAAGGATTAAACAACAAAGAGGAGAGAAAGGAGAAAAGACAGCCAAAAAAAGGTAGAGGATAAAACATGCAAGTATATGATGGCTGAGGTGGTTGTACTAAGAATTTCCAATATATTTTTTATAATAGCAGTTAATGTGTAGAATTTTCATCTTGACTAACTGCATGCTTATATCTGGGCACTAAGCAACTACACTGAGGACAGCAATGTGCAATGAAAAAAAAAATCATGTTTGAATACCTGTCATCTTGGTCTTCTGAATGTGTACCATTTCTAATATCATATCAATTATTACTGTACTCTCTTTAAAATATTTTTTAAAAGGTTATAAAAGAAAAAAGTGACAAGAAAGAAAATTTGAGATTTCTTGAAAGCAAGTGGTAATATTCAACCCTATGTCCAATCGTACATAACTATATCTGTTAATCTGAGCAACAGATTTGACAATAAAAATAGATAATATATCAACCATTGTTAATCAGCTATTCTTGTATAGAAAATCTGTAACATATGAATTATTATTGTATGTTATCCTGTTTCTGTCTTTGTTTCTGATTTTTTTTTCTTGCTTCAAACTGAAATAAAATTATAATAAATAATACATTGTATATTTTGATCAAGACTTGCAGTTGCTTATAACAGTTTCTAATGACTTTTCATATTTCTTTTTATCCATCATATCTCCTTAGTACCTCTAATTTTATTTCTCTGTTTTCATTCATCTTATAAATTCATCAGTTTTTTAAATCTTTTCCCAACATGAGCTGTTTCTCTAACATTTTTTTACTGTAATTTTATCTCCATTCTCTTCTGCTCTGATCTTTGTTATTTCTTTCCTTTTACTAAGTTTGTGTTTTGCTTGCTCTTTTCCTGTATCACATTCTTAATGTGAGATTTATATTATTTCCTTGCTTTATGAGTTGTATTTTTTTGTAAAAAAAATATTCAGTCGAGTATGTTATAAAAATATTTAGAATGTGAGCATAATATCACAATCATCTTAACAATAAAGTAGGAAAATCTGCTGTTGGCACAAGTGCCATTGGACTGGGCATCTTTTCCTCTTTTGGAGAATCATAAGAGTTTTTTCTAATTTGAAATTTTGTTTCTGATTTAAGCACTTAAGCTACATACTTCTTTTCTATGTATTTTGTGCAAGGTCTCATTATAGAGCTCAGACTCCTAATGATCCTCCTGTTTTCATCCTCCCAGCACTGGGATTACAGGCATGTGCCACCGCACCTGGCTTGGTGGCTGGCTCAGCGTGCCCCAGGGGTAGGGCTAATGCAGCATGTGGTGCTGGAGGCTGAACCCCGTCCCTGCATTTACCTAAGCAGGCACTTAGTTGCTGAGCTGTCTTGCTGACCCTTTAAGCTATACACTTCTGTATTGGTATTGCTTTTGGTATGCCATATAACTTTGGTATGTTTTATTTCTATTTACATTTGTCTTCTGGAATAGCTTAACTTTCCTTTTGATTTATTCACTATCCCATCATTGTTTTCCAAACTCTTTCAGAAATTTAGAATTTGGAGGATACCTCAAAATTCATTCTTTGTGGTCCACATTGCTCCAAATCAAAGCACATAAAAGTACAGCAAAACAAAACTGAATATTTCTGATGATGATAGATGCAGAAATTGTCAACAAAACAATAACAAATTGGATTCAAATATATATTGTTAAAAAGTTCTGGGGCTGGGAGATGGCTCAGTAGAATAAGAGCTTCCCTGGCAGGCTCAAGGGCCTGAGGTCAATCCCTGGTTCCAAAAAAAAAAAAAAAAAAAAAAAAAAAAGTTCTATATATAGATGAGAAATGATAAAATAATTTTCTAGCACATACTTTGATATCTTTTTTAAACATTAGTATGGCAATGGTTTAAAATTGTTTTAAAATTGTTTATCTCCTCCAGATGTCTCGTTAGGATGGGAGGTGGGACCTTGAAGATGTGATTAGATTGGCAAAAGAGACCTTTCATGGTCTTGTGGGACTAGATCAATTACTGACAGTAGGTTCTTATGAGGCAAGAGAACCTTTTAAATTTTGCCTTTTGCTTTTCAACCTTTCCATTCTAATTCTTCCACATGTTAGAGCAACAGAAAACCCTCTTCAGATTTAGCCTCCCAATCTGGGGCTTCCCTTTCTCCAACAGCGAGAACCAAAGTAAACCTCTTTTCTTTATTAGTCACCCATCGTTTGAGCATTCTGTTACAGCAACAGAAAATAAACTAAATTTAATACTGTTTAATTACACTGCTCTAAAGAGCAAAAATAAACTAGACACTGACAATTTTAGAATACTAATTTTTAAAAATAAATGTCATGCCTTTGCTTCCTGAATTAATGTTGCTAATTCACTGTCAGAATATGAGATATGGTAACTTTTTCTAGCTTCATTTGCTATTTATCTGTACTATAAGCTGACTTTCTAGAATATGGAGGGACTACATAATGTTTATTGACTTGACCTAGGCACACCCAAAGAAAAACACCATAGCTAGAATTATGGTTTTTTTCTCTCCTGGTATAATTAACCGACCTGTTATAATGTTAAACTTGTCACCATAGCACTGTGTGTCTTTTAAAAACCTAATTAACTGCATCGAATAGTCATGATAAATTAACTTATAGATGTATCTATAAACTGAGTAATAAATGTCAGTGCACCTAGCTATGTACTCAAGCGATAAGAAAAGAGCTAACATCATTTTTGCCCTCCTGAAGTTCATGGCCTAGTGCCATTAATGCACTCATCAACAGCTAATTTGAGACAATAGTGATACATGCAAGATGTACATGCACAGAGCAATTATAGAGACTACTGAGGAGAAATCCATCTGGCCTAGTAGAGGATTTCTAGACCAGTATTAATGTAAAAGATGTTTAAGGTAAATCATGAACAATGAGGAAATGATACCTTCACTAAAGTGAGAAAAGAGGAAAGAAAGAAAGAGAGAAGTTTCCCTAGGAGAGGAGGACTTGCAGATAGCTAAGTAGAAAAATTTACCTGTTACTTAGTGGGATTCACAAATGACAAGCTGACATCATGGTGAATCTAGCTACAGAGGTTTCATTCCACTGTCTTGGAACTTGGATTTTATCCTGGAAGCAAAGGGTGGCCTTATTACTTCTCCCTTTGCTGGGGCAAGATACCTGACACCCATAAATTAATGGAGGCAAGATTTACTTTAGCTCATGATATGTAGGAGTCTCAGTCTGTAGCCAGCTGGCTCCAAGGCAGGGCAGCAAGGCAAAGGGGAGATAGTGGTCTATGACATGCAAGGTAGAAAAACAGCAGCAGCAAGCCTCAAATTCCTTATTTCATTCAGCCCACAATCTTATCCACTGGTGCCTCACCCTCCACCATGACCACCACCACAAGACTTCCTTGTTCAGTAAATCCATGTAGCCACACCTAGAACTATTGTAATCCAACTAGGGAATACAGATGTCACATCCACTGAATCCATATTCACACACACTAGATCCAGCTACATTAAAATTCCCAATGCAGAAGTGCATGAGACAGTGGGGGGGGGCTTCTAGATACAAGCCATGAAGTGTGGTTGCACCTGAAAATGTGCAGCACTGCCAAGATATCTCGGCCTGACATCTGTGTCAGTATGTGCAGCTTCATGGTAACAGTAGAACTTCCTGCTCAAATACGTGCTTTTCCTCCAGTTTTGGAACCGTAGACCTGAGTTCTAGTTGTAGCACTGTCACTAAATAGTAATGTAAAATAGGTGTCTGATGTCTTTGTTCAATTACATTAGCTCCTGAAGGATGGTCATCTTTATGTTTCCAAGAATTACCTGATATTTTCCATAAAACAATAGATGTAAAGGCAATTCCCAATTGTGTGTGTTTATCATGTATTCACACAACATGTACTATTGTTGTCATTTCAAGTTTTTAGAAGACAGTGTACCTAACAAAGGGCTTTTTTGTATTTTGCTTACTTTCTGCAACTAAGTTAAATGTTCAGAATGCATTTCCAGTAGGCCATCCCTCCACATATTGTATAACATAGTTATTCTCTATTTATTAATTACACATTATCAGGAATATCTACAACTTGCAAAGTCTCATTCCTTGTTCAAAATATCTCCGAAAGGGTAAATGTTCAGTGAGCTAAATCTTCAGTATTTGAAATGAGCTACTTTCTGCCGAGAAGATGGGAAAATGTCATTTGCACTATTTGCACAAGATTAAAGCCAATTCTTTGCTACTTTAGTTTTAGTGACTTTCAGCCCATCATGTTCTGCTAGACTTAATTTCATTTTCTGTGTGCGTTTATATTAGAAAAAGAAAGCGATTCTAGAAGCTTCTTCTCTCTCCTGTGCGGAGCACCACAGGCCAGCAGCGGACGGTCTAGCCCAACAGCTACGCTGCAAGTTCGCATTTGGAGCTTAAATAAGTCACCTTTGCGAGTGACCTGCCCTCACTCCTTCTCAGCGCAGCCTTTATTGGTTTTAACTTCACCTTGCATTCTCTGTTCCTACACTCCCTGTGTAGCCCTTCCATTCTGTGAGGCATAGTGAATACTCTTCCACGTACGGAAAAGACAGCAGGCTCAGCGAGGGTGTCTGCTATAAAAAATGTGCCAGTGAGGTAGCCTCGTCGCTGCTGCTGCCCCGGTGCCGATCACAGAGTGACGGCCTCCATGTGAGTCCTGCTGGCGCCCAGGAAAAATGAAAACAGCATCGTAATAAATTAGCTGCAACTGCACTTCCCTGGGTGTTCAGTGACAGGGTGATAAATAACCCCAGGCACGTACAATTTGGCTTTCCCTCTGCCAAGGTTTTCCACGACAATCGTTTTAGGCTTTAAGTCATGGTCATCAACACTTGATTAATACAGAAAGGAAAAGTTAAGATAACACAGAGCCTGTGTTTCTGTGAACAACACACATAACAACAGCATAACACTTTATCTGCCTTAAGCTTTTATCGATCATTACAGGATAAACATTTGTGTATATAATCAGTAGCTGTAATATCACAACCCTCTTTATAAAATAAATGCTTTGAATATCCTAGCAGCTCATCTGGTTTGTTTCTTTCTGATGACTGAGGTGTATTTCTTGACTTCCCATTTTCTCATTTCTGTGACGGGAGTACTTAAGCTATGCAGCATTATTGTTTGTGTTAAATTTATCCTTCAGCATATATATATATATATACATATATATATATATATTTCCATAAACTCACACATATATAAATTATGTATATGATACAATTGTGTTTTATAAATATTTATACCATATTCATTTAACCTCAATCCATCAAATAAATCCAGTTATATTTGTATAACTTTCTTCAGGAAGGAATAATATCATATAACTTTTCTGGCTAAACTATTATTATCAGAAATAAATCTATATTTACTGTCATAAATCTATATTTATTGTAGTCATCTTTGCTTTCTGATGAAAATGAAAGGAATCTACAAGTATCCCTTTGTCATTAATTATTACATTACATAAAATGAATGTTCCGTAAATAACAATAAAACTGATTTTTACCTAGCAGCCAAACTAAATAAAGGAAGAATAAATAGCTTGTTTCCATTTTTTTTATTGTTTGAAGAATGGCTTGTGTAATTAACTCAAAAACACTGAATATAGTGCAGTCAATACCCATACATTCATCTGCGGTGATGCATTTGTTCTGTTAGCCTCAGCAGGCTGTGATGAGTGAAACCCTCGCTTCCCACAATGGGGTCCATGTGTGTTTGCACACCCAGGTGTGGGTGTTCTGGCCCTGTCTCTTCATGTACAGAAGGTAATGACAACATTTCTTCTGCATTTCACACCTAAAATACACCAGACACTATTTCAAGGATTTATTTTCTTAATCTTATTTCATTCACAAAAGTATTATGTTTGATAATATGATTATCCCCTTTTTAAGATGAGGAAGCAGGAGCAAGTGATTGTTATAAGGGTATTTTTTTTTAATCTTACTTAACTTACAACATGATGATATTAGGTAGGGCAATTTTATCCCTTCTTCAGGTTGAGAAACAAACACAACAAGTAATCACTCTGGCTGAAATTGTTCAGTGAGAAAAGAAAATGACAGAACCACAACTCAAAATGAGTAAGTCTGTCTTAGGAGTGTCAGCTACTACCCAAAGGAGTCTACCTCAAAATGAAGAGATTGGCATTAGAGGCAGAGAAAAATGCAAAAGCATCTCATACAACCTTTACTCTAGAATATATTTCATTCATATCTCAGAACTAAGTTATCTAGATTTCCTCGTAAAATTCTCAAGAACTCCTGCTTAAATTCATCATATTTCAGGAATTCCTCTACTTTACTCACCATATGTAAATAAAAAGTGAAATTTGACAAAACTGAATGATCGTAAACTTTTCTCATTACATTGAAGAGCCATTAACAATATAATTAAACTATAATTAATTTAAAGGTTTAAACTGTGTAAGAATTGAACAGAAAATGGAGTTTCTTTCTGTCTGTCCTAAAGTGGGTTTTGTGCTTATTCCTCTTACAGGAAACATTTGACAATACAGCACCTATGTCCTACTGTCCTTGCACTTGCAGGACCTTAGTCTACATATGCAAACTACAGTTGCTCATTAATTATTGTCTCCACCATGCAAAAATGCCTCATTGGCTCCAGCATGTTCATAAAATTATTTCTTGCATACTTTAGATCACTGAAGTTTTCACATGGACTAATTAAGGTCTTTGAAAAACTTGAGGGTACAAATGAGCAAAACAAACAAAGAAGCAAACAAAGAAAGTTTGCTTCACCCAAAATAGAAACTAAAAGCTCTATTAGAAGGACACATGCAACTCAAGATTAAAAATGTGAACCTGCATTAATAACTCCTCAGTGATAAGAAATTTTTACAAACATTCATTGTCAATGTGGCCACAGAAAGCCTAGTAGAATGACTTTTTCACATAACCTTACTCAACACTACTGAATTTCAAAAACCATCCATCAGAAAATCTAGAGGAAGATATCAACTACATATTCATTTGAAACTTAAATATTTCAAACTTTGTAGAAGTATGTTTTTATCAATTTACCTATGTGAAATAGCAACAAATATAAATAGCTAAAAAATTATATAATTTGGTTTCTACCTTATTCATTATAATTCAATGCAGATCAGTAATCACATGAGGGGAAAATAAATATTTAATCAAATTACAACTATATTGCAACTTTAATAAAACTAGAGATGAGGTTTTGGATATGTAAATGATATGTCTGCCATTTCATTTTCATTAAAGGAACGTCTTTTTTTTCTGTTTTAATATCTATCTACCTTAAGCACTTTATGTTGCAATGCATGTGGAGTTTATTTTTTAGGAATATTATTGCTTGGCATGTTAAAGAGTTGAAATGCAAACTACATACTAAAATACATAATGATTAACAAAGAAAGAGAAGGAATGAAAGAACAAGACAGAAAAAAATACTAAATTTTTAATTAAAGTAAAAGTTTGATAAGATCCTAACACATCAACAATGGAAAATGAATAGTAAAAGACCAACAGCAAAATAAAAGTCAAGAAAGGAAGTTTAAATTTTAAATGATAACTAAGCATAAATCATCATTCTTGGTCATACAGAAAGCCAGTCAGGAGAGGCAATTGTTTTCTCAAGGTCATTGCTGAGTTCTGGTGTGAACTTGAAGAGAGAAGCCCAAAGACACCCATACCCTGACTTTGGGCCCTGTGAGAATGTTACCTTGTGTGGCAGAAGGGATCTTGCAGTTGTTATTAATGATTAGAGCCTGCAATGAGAATTGGCTGGGTGTCCCAACTAAGCACATGGGTCTTTAACTTTGTGTAGGGCCTTTGACAACATGCAACATAAGAGAATCTGTATTGTAACATCCTATAAATCAGTTGTAACCCAAACTTTCTGATCAAGGAGACTATGGGACCACAGAGGAAAGTGACTGACAATGTAGAGCATGCCTAAGGAGAGTCACATGGAGAGAAAACATTCTCTTAAGCTTTCACAGGGAGCAAATTGGTCAAGCAATGGCCGTGACTCATCCACATGGCTGACATTGACAAAGAATCTACAAACTGCGGTACAGGGTTTCAGGGTAAATCCTGAGGGGATCTGACTGACCTTGGCAGACACAAAAGTTACAATTCTTGTTATATAGGTTTTTCTTTATTTTAGTCTTAACCATCCAGCAGAAAAGTATAAGAATAAAGTGTAAAATGTTAAGCCATATTAATATGCTGAGCTGTAAAAGGCTCAGGTCAACAACTTCTAACATTGCCAGTCCTACAGATAGCCCACTACTATTATGGACTACTGGACTATATTGGATTATTTCACTGAATTCATGCACTTACAATATTTAAATGGCAATGGAATATCCATCTCTGACAAAACTAAACAAAAAAAGGGGGATACAAATGAAGGACCACTTTACATCCATATATATAAAATAGGATAGATACAGAGCTACTTTCTTTTAATTCAGTGAGAAGAAAGATTTGTACTAATAGTGTTTGGACAGGATAACATGTCTGCATCTTGTACTATGAATAACCACTACAAAGACAGCAATATGCAATGTATTAAATCGGGTTTGAAATTGTCTCATTGCTATTTGTTTCTCAAATAAAATTAATTTTTAAAAAATCCTATTGTTGATTTTAAAATGCTATGGGCTTCATGCAAGAACCAGAAAGAAGACTGTAGAGGGTACAAAAACAAGAAGATAGCTTTCTTTCGGGGCTTTACAAGGTATTCAGCCTGTGAACCGGTGAGATAGCTCAGCAGTCTAAAGAGTCTGCTTAGGCAAGCTTAGGTAAGTGCAGGGACTGTGGTTCAATTCCCTGGCACCACATGCTGTCCTATCCCCACCCCCAAGGTAGACTGAGCCAGGAAGAAGGAGGAGGAGGAGGAGGAGGAGAAGGTATGAAGCCTGCAAGCACATTAATACTTTGGGGCTTCTGACACCAAGGAGATAATACAATAAATCTGTGTGTTTCTGAATTGACAGTAATAAGTTATAGCATCAGTAGAAATCTAGTACTACAGATAGAAATACACAAAACTGTTACCTGAGAAAAATGGGTTTCTTGGTACTGAACTTTCAAAGGAAACTTTGTCAAACAAACTTCATAATAGAATCAGCCCAATAAAAAAATGTTTCCAATTGTAATTTTATTTGAGAAGGAGGGAGAAAGAGAAACGGGGGTAGCAAACAGTGCAAAGGTAGTTTTCACATGGCTGTATTGTTTATTTTTATTTATTAATTTTTAAAAGATGTGTCTCATTTGTGATACAGCTTTTTAGAGAGAAAGGAGAAAATTCAATAAAGTCAGTAGAACATTGTTCAC
>NW_004524695.1:4189980-4196154 GCF_000260255.1 Octodon degus | reverse complement strand
CATCTCCATCTCCATCTCCATTTCTGTCTCTATTTTGCACCTGCTAAAATCAGAAGGCCATCCCATTTCCCGTCGCAATCATGATTTCAAAAGTGGGACAATCTTTGTCTGTAGAGCGCACAGAAAGAATGGCACCCAATTGTCTCTACCTCAGACACAGCACTCGGTGTGCTGCTAAACGTGAACTACATTAAAATGCACTCAGTATTTTTTAATACTTAAAAAAGTTCTTAATGCAAGAGGCTGAGTTGACAGGACTACAATTTCCTACGTTTTAAACTTTTAAGGACGGACATCTCTAGCTTGCAGAACGTCATGCTACAGAAATGACCGTGCATGGTGGAACAGTGGGACTTGACTATAATGTACTGGAATTACACATTTGTTCTGTGATCTTTACAGTCTCTAGAAACATTGTCAAAACTCTTTTAATTCTTATCTTAAATGTATAGAAGAACCAAAATAATAAAAGTAATATATACTTTGTGCACTGTAACTTGTGCTACCTTAGAAACTTTGAATGTTAGCAGTTTAGTTCTTTGCAAAAATGTTTACTTCAGAGTCATTTAAACAGCATTTTCCAATTCCATACACTATAAATTATGGTAACAAGTAAATATCTTTTCTATGCCTTAGTGAATTTCCACACTGTACTTTGCAATGGGACATCTTTTTTTGGGTATCTTTTTGGGGGATTCTAACAAATACTTCTCTTCCTTTAAATTATTCAGTTGTGCTTCGTGATCATTATCTGCTTGCTTATCTACAATCTAGATAGCTTATTTGAAACCTAGATTTTACTGTAGCCTTCTGCAGACTCGTTTTCCCTTCGTAAATACATTCATTTTTTATTCAAATTTTATTTTCGTTGTTCCTCATATTTGGTTGTGGTTGGATTTCTAATTTTGATGTCCAACATCCTCCGCATGTCTGCTTTGTGAAATGTCACATGACTTTAGCACTGAGTGACAAAACAGAAACACAAGACAGTCATGCCTGGTTGTTTGTGTGAATTTAGTCAGTTGTGGAAGGGCCTGTCCCCAGGTGACTGTGAAAGCAAGGACATCATTATTGCTGTTAGGAACACTCATCTATTATTTACATAGTAATCTGAAGGCTGAAGATCTAGCAGCAAAGCTTGAATCTTATTAAGTTGCATGCAGCCAATATACCATAGTAACTGAAGTTTCTCTATATTTTGGGGGTGCTGATGCTACTTAACTGAAAGAGCAGCTGAAAATGGCTCAGATCACAACCAGCATAGCAAGGACTCTATTGGAATCTGATCACACAAGGAGATTTAACCATGAAAGCTTCCAATTTTTAATAAAGATAGAAAAGTGGGGGGACAAGAACATTTTATTTTATTTTATTTTTTGCATTTCAGGAGGGGTCTACAGGATCTCACTGCATATATCAGACTTGTAGTGATCCTGTTTACAGCCTCCCAAGTGCTGGGATTATAGGCGAGCGCCGCCACACCCAGTCTCAATAACCATCTCAGCACACCTCAAGGGCGGGGTCAGCATGACAGGCCTGGGAATCAAACTCCCAGCCCCTGTATCTACCTAAGCAGGTGCTTTAATCCACTGAGCTATTTGGCCAGCCCTAAAAATAACATTTTATAAAACAACCAAAAATAGAGTTTTCTTTAAAAATATTAAAGGAAGTAGAAATGTTGTTGAACACATTTCATATAAGTAACCTCATGCAATATGAATTGAGAGATAGTAGAAAATAAAAAGAGATGTCAAAGAAACATTCAGCTTATCTTGGAGATAAGGGACAAAGAGAGATCCTTAAAAGAAATCAACACAGAAGGTTAGAGAGAGGAGACTTTGGGGGAAAAAAGCCAGGCAAAAGATGGACGTAGAATATACAGATTTATAAAGGAGAATCATACTAGAATTTTTCCCATAAACTCTCAGAATTATGATAAATGTGATAGCTCTGTATGTATATTTGGAAAACCAACTGTGCCTTCTGCTTTAGTTGCCTTTTTTGCACCAGTAATTTCTTAAACAACATTCCATTTCCACAGCCTAATTCTGTAGCCATGCCTTTCTTTGATGAATCAAGTACTAAATAATTCATGGCTGCTCTAAAGGGAAAAATATCCACAGCACACTGCTGGAGAAGATTTCCCCTCCTCATACACAGAGCAGCTTAGTGCAAGTATGCAGAATCACATTCTGGCCTTTTGCAAACACCTTTCAAATGAGGCAGGGCCAAAGATCACATTAGAGGAGGCTGGACTTAAGGACAGCAAGCATTTTTTTTTTTGTCCTTATACATTTACTGAGGTTAATTATATTAGCATAACTAGCTGGGCATAAGATGTATACTCTTACTAAAGAAAAGATTATGTCCACATACGAATGAAAGCCAGTCATAGGTTGTTTGAAAATTGTAGTTTTCAATTCCTTTATTACAGATAGAGGCTTTATATATTCCCCAAAGAGAAGGGAGAAGCCAAAGTGGGACACAGAGAACAGATGTTCTTGAATAAAATAATAATGATACTAACATTGAAATAGGGAGGTTTAATGGTTATTTCCAAGAATAAAAATATATTAGAAATGGGGATAACTAGTAATAACTTGATTAACATGTAAATTATTGATGAGGATACAAAAAACTAAAAAAACACTTATTTTTTTAAATTATCACTTCTCAAGATTCAAAGAATAAAATCTCATTTCATTTTAAAGGAAATATCAGTAAGTTTTTCAGAGCATTATATATTTTTTCTCCCTTTTTGCAGGTACAAAATAAGTTGAAGAAACAATGTATACAATCAGAAGATATTTATGTTGCATATCTCTAGGGCCCTTGAAGGGCTTGAAAAATTCATACCATTAATTCTTGCTCTATCCCTGTGAGATAAGAGCAAGCAGATATTATTAGACAATAATATAATACACCATGGAAGCAGGAAGCTGGGGGCTGCAGTGAGAGGCACGGATCTGCAGCCCTTTGCCTTTGGGAGAAGACACTAGCTACAGACGAACTGTGTTCTTTCTGCAATCCACCAGGCCTTTCCCCAGGATGTAAGGACGCTTTGCCTCTTTTTTCAATAACTAAATTTATCTAAATGAATTCTTAGCCTGAATACAGAGCTATTTTTAAGCAACTGAAATTTCTGGCTCTCTTTTACTCACTTTTACTCATTTCTAATAGTGGATTGTCTTGCAATTTGAATCGCTTTGTCCATAACGAATTTCCCAAGAGGAAAATATCACTGTGTGGTGTATTTGCAGCTGTGTTCCCATGGGCCAGGAAGAACTCCAGACCCTCTTTCTTAATTTTGTCTCTAATACTTATGCAAATCCAGATTGGTTAACTCTCTCATATTGATGGTTTACATATTCATTCTGTCTGTAAATTTTTTTGAGGGCCACTTCAAGTATAAAAACTATTGTGCTGTTTATTTCTCAACATGAGCCAGAGAAGTTCACCCAAAGACACGGATCCACAGACAACACTGTACCTGTTCTCAGAATCATTACCGACCAGCCTCTAATGACAGTGCTACTAATGATTTAAACAAGCAAATCTTAAATCTCTATGATAATAATCATCAAAATGTTATCCTTCTCTCACCGTGTGAAATACGCTAAATACAGTTGCTACTACAGAAAACACATGGAAGATTATGTGAATATACCGGGCACTTTTCCTTCACAGCGAAAGCCCCCTAACATTCACAATTTAAAAGAAGAGATATTTACTGCAGCTCATTCTTTTCATAGGTTCAGTCTTTGGTTGTCTTGGTCCAACACAGAAATAGTTGGAAAGGAACAGCAGAGAAAAGCTGTCCACCTCACAAGGCAGCACAGAGGAAAGGAGGCTCAAAGGACAAGAACGCACTCATTCTTTTGGGTCACTCCTCAGAGATTCACCTGTTCTGACGAGGTCCTACCGAGTAATAATGCATTTAGCTATGAACTCATTAGTGGATGCATATGGTGTCCCTGTGGTCCAGGAACCTTTGCAGAGATGCTCTCCAGACTATGAGAGATTTCAGGGGGATATTTTAGCACATCTTCTGTGTTACCACTGCTTCTGCCTGGCCCAGTCTCATTGTCAGGTGGAGAAGATTGCTGTGTGTGTAATAAGCAGGGAATCACAGCTATGCCCCAAGCTGGATGCATGGATCTGGGTCTGGGCATTTCCTTTGAAAATATCTTTTTGGTCTGTTCCAGTGAAAATATTGCATTCTCTCTCTCTCTCTCTCTGTCTCATTATTTTAGGGAAGAGTCTACAGGGTGTTCAGGGTCTCACTACTAGATCGGACTCGTAGTGATCTGCTTATTTACAGCCTCCTAAGAGCTTGGATTACAGGCTCACACCACCACACCCAGTCTCAATTGCCATCCCAGCATGCCCCAGGGGCAGGGCTGGCACAGCAGACAGGAAGATGGAACCCCTGGCCCCTGTGCCTGCTTGCAGGCACTTTAATCCACTGAGCTATTTGGTCAGCCTAGCATGTTCTCCTTTCTTCTGCCAAGTGAGTGAGAGGCAGAAAGCTACAGCACTGGGGTGTCTAGAGACAGAGCTTCAGGAAAGCAGGGACAGAGCTGGTCTGCATAAGCAACTCCAAATGATGAGAAATTTTATCATATGCATTTTAGATTAAAGATGCTAAATTCAGAATTAGCATTGAACCTCATAAAAAATCTAGACTAGAACTCAAACCCATGATACTTTTGATTTCTTTCCTATGTACTGAAATACCAAACACAGGCTATTAAAAAATCTATGTGCTAAACAGTCTTAGCTGGCACATTTTATTAGTGACAAGTAGATTAAATAAGAGAACAGGAGAATGCGAGATTAAACAATAAGGTGTTAGAATTCATTGAGTAAGATGGCAAAGTGCTCATAAAATTTTTTATGTATTTGTGGAAATGTCTAGTTTGGTACTGTAGGAGAAAGAATTCAACTTCCTTCACAGTGTATGTGGCTGATTGCATACATTTTGATAGCTGTATCGTATTTCCAACAAATGCATTGACTCCCCACCCCACCTGCAACTGGAGACCATGCAAGATGAGAAACAGATTTCACTTCATCACAGGACTTGTCAGATGACTGAAGGGTGCATAATGAATGAGTAGAAGTGTGACTGTGATTCCAGCTTGCAAACATTTTGATGAGGTTACAGCATGTCCTTACTGCTTCCCCACCCAGGGAAGTACACTAACGAATGTGGCACCCCTGTTCCAGGAACCATCCGCAGGCAGGTGCTACTTCGCTTTTTCTTGCAGTACTGGTGGTGCAACTTTAAGTAAATTGTGAGAATGATATTATTGCTATTTCAGAAAAGGTAATGTGCCTGGTATCCTGGTCTGCCTCAGTGCTTAAGTAGTCAATAGAACATGCGCCTAGTGAATTCCAGTTGTGCTCTGCAATTTCTTTAAATATGCTTTCACCATTCTGGAAGCGTTAGCAGACTATTGGCAGAATTATTGTTTTGCAGTATACAGGTAATGCTAGGGTATTAGGAGATCATCTGTTAGAAAAGTACACCAATTTAATTTCAGGTAACACTAATATAAGTGATCATAGACCTGCTACCTCCCAGGGTTCAGGTATGCAGTACAATAAATCAAACAAAGGCTGGGTAAAGGGGCTGTGGGTGTTAGACAAAAAAAAATCATTTTTCATACACTATCATTTTAGCCTAAGTAGAAAGGTGTTTATCAATTCCCTTTTGGCTCTGTTTGATTTTTTTGCTCTTTTTGAAAAACAATTACATGTGTTGCTGGTTCTTTTTTACTTCATTCATTCATCACAATTGCAATCCTTTCTTAATAATTTCTTACAGCTCATTTTGTCTAGAAGGAAGGCCAACAAATACATGTGCATATGTGTACACATGCATACATGTATATATGACTATATCTGTGTTATGTTTGTATGTCTCTCCATATATACACAAACATAAATTCAGGTGATAGTTTTCAGGGCATTTTCTTTTATAAGATTTTCATGCTGGGATTTAACTCAATTATGTATATTTGTCCAACTTGTGCTAGAAACTGAGTTCAACCCCCAACATAAAAACTTTATTTTATGGCTGGCCAAATAGCTAGTGGATTATAGTGCCTGCAACCTGCCTCCAGGGCCCGCTGAGATGGCAATTGAGACTGGACGTGGTGGCACGCAACT
>NW_004524695.1:4181546-4189727 GCF_000260255.1 Octodon degus | reverse complement strand
AGACAAGTCAGATGACTGAAGGGTGCATAATGAATGAAGGAAGTATGAATATATATATATATATATATATTCATTTTTTCAAAAATGTATTGACTCAAAGATGAACATTTAAATTGTTTCCATATTTTGGCTTCCATGAATAATGCTGGGATGAGCACTGGAATGCTAAGATCTCTTTCAGGTCCTGTCTGCCAACACAGACGGATTGTAGATGCACAAAACACCTCTAGCACCAGCTACTCAGGAAGCTGTGGTTGAAGAATTGACTGAGCCCAGGAATCCAAGGCCAGCCTGAGCAATGTGACACTGTCAGAGGAAGGAGAAGAGGAAGGAGAGGAAGAAGGGGGAGAAGAAGGATGAAGAGAAGGATAGCATTAAGGAGGAAGAAAGCGAGAGATGGGCAGAAATATGAAGAGAAGAACAAGGAAGGAGAAGTACAATAGATAAAACCATGGGTAAATCTGGAAGACGCTATGCCAAGTGGAATAAACCATTCACAGAAGAACAAATACTATGTGAGTCACATACATGAGTCACCTAAAACAGCCAAACATGGAAGCAAAGAACAGGATTATGGCCGTCGTGTGTTGGGAAGGAAGAGAAACTGAACTGCTACCAGTGGGCATAAAATTTCAGTCCTTAAGATGAACAAATCTTAAAGATTGACTCTGCAGTATTGCAGTAGTAGACAAAAGAAATTTAAAACTTTGCTAAGATGGCCAATTCCATTTTCATTGTCCTTTCCACAATCAAAACTTAAAAATATTCTTATAATACCATACATTATTTCTGGTTAAACTGTAAAACAGTTACTCTCGAATTCCTATTTTCCACTACTTTAGGTTACTTAGCAACATAAACTAATAAAAGGTAACATGCAATTATAACCGACTCTAATGTACCTAACAGTCCTCTCGAGCATTCAGTGTAATTCTGAAACCATTTACTAGTTCCTTGGTTTTCTTAAAAATACTTTTTCAGCACTTATTATTTACTAACCCAGTAAAGAACATTAGAAAACCAGCAGTAAAGAAAAGGAGGAGTCAGTCTAATATTAACTGCAAATGACAAGTGAGTAATCACACACAGAAGTAAATGACAAAGTATGCTTGGTATAGTACAGATTGCTTAGAATTTATTCAAGCAAAAATGCTTAGCAGTTACCCCATGTTGTTATTTTTGAGACGTTTGAAATATAAAAACAAAAAATTAAAATGATTGCTTCAAAAAGTTTAAGGGGATTCACAAATCATAGCAGCTATTTGAAGGTTATTTCCTATTAATGCTTGGGATGTAGTCATGTAATGAAAATAAGGTTGCTGACGAGTGTGTTTTAAAAGATGAAGAACAGTTAACAGAGAAAAGAAGGACTGACCAGAGAAGAGATTTCAAGACCAACTCGACCTACTTTGGGAAGCATGACAGTGTGATACAATTACAGTAGGAATACCTGTTGGCTAGCCTGTGAATGAGACAGATTGGACAACGACAGATTCACAAAGAAGGAGACCAAGGAGGATGTGCTAGTGTTAGTTTTTTAAAGCAGACTAAGATATTCATTCTTTGTTAGGTATTTGTTCAGTATTTGTCCTACAGTAACTAAAAGACACTGAAAAATTAGAGCAGGACTATATGATACTAAGAATGACCAGAAAGATACAAGAAAAAGCAGAGAGGTAGCACAAAAGAACTCTAAAATCCAGGCAAGAGAGACTAAAACTGGGCCAGCAAGATAGCTCAGCAGACTAAGCACCTGCTTAGGCAAGCACAGGGACTGCGGTTCAATTCCCAGCACCACGTGCCCTGCCAGCTCCACCCCCAGGTGCAGTGAGCCAGCCACGGAGTCTGGACATGATAGCACACATCTGTAATCCCAGCACAAACTTCAAGAAGGCTTAAGAAGATAAGCATTAAAATATATTTATTGATTTTGGCAATTAAAGCATGGCAGGACAGGCACTGAACAATATTGGTGAAGACCGAAACCAGATAAACTGTTAGGAGACACACATGAAATTTCAACAGTGAAGATGGGAGCATCTGTTTATAATCTACTCTAGCATTTTAGAGGGTCTGTGTTTGAGAAAAAAAAGGCAGAAAAGAGGTTGAGATTCACATGTAGAGCACAAGGAATGCTCGACTCAAGACCTCCCAGAAGGACCTGGCAAAGGATAAAATAAAATTTTAAAAAATCAGGCCCTTAAAATCCAAAGACCCAATCAAACAATGGGCATCTGAGATGGATGCACACTGCTCAGATGAAGAGATAAAAATGACAAATAAACACATGGAAAAAGTTCAACATCACAGGTCATTCAAGAAATATAAATTAAAACAACACTGATATTTCATCTTACTCCAGAAAGAATGGCTATCAGCAAGAATTTAACCAATAGCAATTGCTGGAGTGGCTTCGGGGTAAAAGGAACCCTTCTCCACTATTGGTGGGAGTGTAAATTGGTACAAGCGCTATGAAAATGAGTGTGGAGATTCCTTAAAAAAAAACCTAGGATTAGAGATCCCACTCAACCCAGATACTCCTCCTGGGTATTTTTCCAGAAGAACTGAAAGCATCATGCCATAGTATATATGTGCAGGTTTATAGCAATGCAATTTATCACAGCTAAATGTTGGAAATGATCCAAATGCCCATCAAATGAGGGATGGAGAGAAAAGATATAATAATTTTATACAATGTAGTATTACTCAGCTATTAAAAAATATAAACTCTGAGACTTGAATAGGTAATTATTTTATTTTATTTGTTTATTTTTTTGTGGTACTGAGGATTGAACTCAGGACCTTGCACTTGCCAAGCAAGTGCTAATTCTACAGAGCTATCTCTCTGGCCTTTGAATAGATAAATGGATGTGACCAGAGACCATACTCGTAAGTGAAATAAATCAGACCCACAATGGGTAAATATCATATTGTCTCCCTAGTGTAAAACCTGAAAGAGTAAATAAAATCTGAAAAGTACAATAGATGCTGTGGAAAGGAAAAAAAAAATCTGTTCAAAGGGAAGGAACAACTGGGACAAGGGAAAGGAGAACAGAAAGAAGGAAGGAAAAAGGAAACAGTCCTGTGTGTACATGGGGTATCCTGGATAACCATATTGCTGATTTCTGCTGATCTATTGAAAAGAGAAATGAATGCTTGCTTTTTTTTCGCTTTCCTTTTTAATTTTTATACTTTTTTGACCAATCTTGCAGGCTTGTACCTGGTAATCTGAACAACTAATTTAAAGACCACATTATGTAATATAACAACCATTATTGAATTCCCATCATTTTATTTATTGAAACCCTGTATCATTTCTACTTTTTTTTAACTTAGTCTTTTTGTATTCTCTTGAAAAATAACAAATAAATAAGTAAATAATTCTGTGTAGAAGGCTCACCTTGAGGGTGCAGGCACAAGGGCAGGAGTAAAGTTCTATTGCTTTCTCCATGTGTGGAGGCAAAAAGATGTGATATCCTGCTTGAAGGACCCTCTCCTCTCTATGAAGATGCTTTCCAGGATTTATCCAGAAGGAGGAGAAAGAAGGGGAAGATTTGACATGAATAGATAAGGTTTGAACTGCTACTGAAAGAAAAGATAGAAAGAAGATCCCGTTGGAGGTAGGCTGAGTTGTTTTACTGAATCTTTGACAACATTTGCTTATTCATTAACAAACATTTATGGAATCTACTACACATAAGAAGCTTTTGGTGATGAGTCTGAGCCATGAATTAAAATAGGAATCTTACCAGCATATTGTTACACACCTGTGATCCCAGAATGCTCAGAGGACAACCCAGGCTCCACAGCAACTTAGCAAGAACTTCTCTAAAAAATAAAACAATAAATTAAGAAAGGGATCGTAACATACTTAGCTCAAAAGTCCTCAATGCACTCCCCAATATTACAAAAAGAAAGCAAAATCTCTTCTCTCTTAGGAAATTGAGTGGTTAAATGAGAAACCATGTACCAACCATCAGCATTTTCAGAAATTGTTTTCTGGCATTTTCTTAATGAATATTATAGCTCCTATCTTTGCAGGCTGCTGTTCATTCGAAAGGAGATGATTTTTCTTGAAAGGCTTTTAATTTATTTCACCTTAGAAATTTTACCTCACACACTGAAATTATATAATCTTATGATGTACCTTGGGATGTTTTGATACATGTGTGCATGACACAGTGCTGAAATCAGGGTAAGGATGTCTATGTCCTCAAACATCATTTCCTCGTGCTGAAAACATTTAAAATATTTTCTTCCAGCTTTTTAAAAATGCAAGGCATGTTATCACTATCTGTACAACCTTAGTATGCACAGCACAGCATTTTTAATGAGGCCTCCCTAGAAATGACTCAGGACCAAGACCTTGAAGACAAATCCTGCAGTTGAGAAGTGGAAGAAATGGATACAGGAAAAATAATGGAAGAGTAAAAGCACATTTTTGCCACAGGGCAAACATTTATGAAACATAAATTATAAATGAATACTAATGCCCATGGTATGCTTTGTAGGTGCCTGCTAAGCTTCACAGATGACTAAAAAGGACATGGCTTTAGCTCAGCTCTTTGGTAACAAAGAGCAGAGTCCAGGCAAAGTGTGACATGATTGAATTCAACCCAGAAGAAAGTGAATGGGGCCAGATGAGGGTGTCACTCTCCCTGGCCTAGCCATTGAGATTTTTATTAAGTGATAATACTCAGGCTGATTTTAAATATGAGAATAATTTCACATAGAAAAAGTAACAAAAGAGACAGTAGGAATAACAATTCTCACGTTCTATTTCTATGATGACTTGTATATGTGAAAACAGAGTAATAAAAGTCCTGAGCAATAAAACGGACAAGCCATGAAACAGGTTTCTGTCAGAAAATGCAGTTGCTTGGTGAGATGTGGCCATTCCAAGATGGCCTGGGCACGATGGATGTCAGCCTTCCGTCCTCCTCCATAACAACGGGAGAGACCAAGTCATGCAGAATGAGTCCCTGTATGAATACGCAGATGGACGGCTCTGCCACTGAGACAAGTTTTGATTGAATTTCCCTGATGACTATGTGGGCCTTCGTGCTCATCAAGGTATTTTATTTACATGACAGTTGAGTGAAATTAAGACGGTATTAACCTTGTCTGCTCAAATGATGCTCTGAAAGGTAAAAACGTCAGCCTGGCACACAAAGAAATGAAATGATAAATTGATACAAACAGCACTTGCAATAGTAGAGTCTTTCTAATGAGTAATCATCTGGGGGTATAACTGTATCGATGGGGGTGTCCTGCACATGTTAAAGGGTTCTGGCAAGGACGAGTATGAGAAAAATCCATCTTAGCGGCCACTAGGACAGAGCTTCTCACTTCCACGGTTCTAAGTCAAAAAGTTTATTTGGAAAAGAACAAATGTGAAGTTTTTAAGGTACCCATCTCTTTTTCAAAATTTTCCTCCATAAATGGTTTCCTGTTAACAGAAAAATATATGCTCAGGTAATAATTTGTGGAGGACAATTGATGGTGGGCACGTGCAGAATGAACTCTTCCAATTCTTTTTCTTATGAAGAAGTATTTTCTTTCTATTTCTGTTTATTGTTCTTATAAGTAAGAACATACATCTTGAGATATGCATTCTTCTGTCTTTTATTCTCTCGCCCTCTTGAAAAGCAGTTATTTCTGTGATTTTGTTTGTCTATCATGGGTATCTGATGTTTTAGCAGGGATAGGTAAAAAGAAAGTTGACACAGTGTACAATTTTAAAGGGAATCCCAGATGAGCATGTACACACTCAAGTGTGGCGTTGCTCTATTAGGCAGCTTCACTGGCAGAATGTATTGTTTTTATTCACTTTTCCATTTATTCTGGGGACAGAGTTCTTACAGTAGCTCTGACCTGAGAACTGCTGTCTACAAAAATGTCGCACTTCAAGGTCACCTGAGGAACCTTTGC
The DNA here is from genome assembly GCF_000260255.1 of Octodon degus. Lineage (NCBI taxonomy): Eukaryota > Metazoa > Chordata > Mammalia > Rodentia > Octodontidae > Octodon > Octodon degus. Next base: position 4,183,796 of record NW_004524695.1, on the reverse strand, counting down.
CCTGCACTGTTAGGGAGACATAAAAGCCTTGAATGCCATCCCATTTCTAAGTATTCCTGGTTGTTCATTCCTCATGGAAAAGCAAGCTCATCAAGGGACACAAGAAAATGACAAAAGCAATTCAATAGCATTGCTTTTAACACAAGATTTTAAACACCTAAGAAAAAAATCCTGTCTGTCTCACGAATCTCTATTATAATGATCCCCGTTCCTCTTGTCTTCCTTTACTAGTCATTAACTTAACAAAAAAGTTATACAATAGGAAGTGTTTTACAATGAATTTGCCATACTTTCCTGTTTCTCAACAGCGTATCAGTTTAAGTGTCATTGGATTAAAAAGTGTCCCAAATTTTCTGATCAAGGAGATTATGGGGCCACAGAGCAATGTGATCGATGATGCAGAGTGTACCTAAGGAGAGTCACATGGAGAGAAAACTATCTCTCAAGTTCACAGAGAGCAAATTGGTCAAGCAATGGCTGCGACTCATCCACATGGCTGACACTGACAAAGGATCTGCAAACTTCAGTACATGGTTACAAAATAAATCCTGAGGGGACTTGACTAACCTTATCAGATACAAAAGTAACATTTCTTGTTGTATAGGTCTTGCTTTATCTTGGTCTTAACCATCCAGCAGAAAAGTATGAAAATGAAACATAAAAAGTAAAGCCATATTAATATGCTGAGCTGTGAAAGGCTCAGATCAACAACTTCTGACATTGCCAGGCCTATAGGTAACTCACTACTATTATGGACTTCTTTACTATATTGTATTATTTTGCTGAATTCATACACCTACAATATTTAAATGGCAATGGAATACCCATCTCTAAAAAAACTAAGCAAAAAAAGGGGATACAAAGGAAGGACCATTTTGTATCTGTATATACAAAATAGTTAGGATAGATATACAGCTACTTTCTCTTAATTCAATGAAAAGAAAGATTTGTACAAATAGTATTTGGACAGGATATCATGTCTGCATCTTGTACTCTGAATAACTATCAAGAAAGCAACAATATGCAATGTGTCTTATTAATTATTGAAGCTGTCCTATTAATTGGCTTTGAAACTATCTCATTGCTATTTGTTTCTCAATAAAAATAAGAAAAAATATAAAAAGAGAAACCATAGAATTACCATTCTGGGCTATGTGGGTGGGGACTCTCCTGGAGAAAGCTGCTGTAGGATGTCGCTATCAACGGCTGCATGGATGATCTCCAGGCCTGTGCAGGCTGTGGTCTGAATGGTCAACTGTGCTGTGTTTAGATCTGGAATGGATGTGGGATGACTCACAGTTCCACCTTTCATGATTTGGTCCCCAACCTGTGGCATTGGTGAAAATTGGTGGAATCTATAAAGGTTGGGGATTCATGGTAGGGACTTGAGTCAACAGGCTGGATGTGTACTTGTGGATCAGATTAGGAGGCTGTTCCTCTCCCTTTTTGCTTCGTGGCTATCAGGAGGTGAACGGTCCTGCTCCATCATGCTTGTGCTTCTGCCAGAACAAGAGGAGCAAGCAAATCCACAGCGGCCACAGATCATTCCCTGAAATGTCCAAATCTATAAGCTACACTAAGTCTTTTCTCCTCTTAAATTAATTTATTGCACTATTTTATCCCAACAATGGAAAGCTATCATGGTCAGTTTCCATGAATGTGTATCTCACTCCCCATTGTGATTTTGCAGCATAATTTTCTCAGCCTTTGCTCTTAGAGTAAGATACACTTCACTGTGGTGAGGACGTGTTCTGCAGAGGTGCTAGAGTGTAGCATACAGGAATTGTATTCTGACTCTATAACTCAATTTTTGAATGTGGAGCACTAAGCTAAAGGTTTTTAGGCAAAATTATACTAGTCCCTTTCCCCTTGACTCTCAAATACATATATTTAGTACAGGGTCTCACTACATAGATCAGACTTGTAGTGATCCTTCCTGTTTGCTAGCCTCCCAAGTGCTGGTATTATAGGCCTGTGCCACCATGCCCAATGTCAATCCCTGTCTCAGCATGCCCTGGAGGTACAGCTAGCATGGCAGGCTGGGGATCAAACCCCAGGCCCCCGTGCCTGCCTAAGGAGGTGCTTTAGTCCACTGAGCTATCTGGCCGGCCCTTCAGATAGCTATATTAAATAAAACTAAATGCAATAAAATGAAGATTTTCCTTTAGGAATAGAAAAAATTAGCAAAAGACATCTTTTTGAATGTGGGAGGATAAAAGTCCTACCAGAACAGTTTTCTTTTTTTTCTTT
>NW_004524695.1:4176575-4181446 GCF_000260255.1 Octodon degus | reverse complement strand
ATCTATGAGGTTCAGATTCCTCCAGGTAGGTGTTATTTGGATCTGGCTGCTGTACTCTGTGTCTTTCTGCTGCAGGCGTTAGAGTTGAACCCTTTGTGTCTCTCTGGCAAGATGTTCTGCTCCTGAATCAGCTGGGTGGTTCTTGCCTCTAGCCTTTTTGCAGGGAATTCTGCTGAAGGATTCTATGCTGGGCCTGCACTCTGGGTTGAATGAGGATCTGGGGGCCCTGGGCGGTCTCACTCACTCTCTGGGCCTGTGCTCCGGGTCTGTTCAGGATCCCGCAGGCCCCGGGTTGCCTCTCTCTTCCTTTCTTTTTTTTTTCTTTCTTCTTTCTATTATCTGTCTATCATTTATGTAATACATTGACTGATGAAAAACATGGTATGTGTTCAAATAAAAATTTGTTAAGTGCAGATGGCATTTTGCCGCTATTACCCTCGTTTCCCCTTACTCTGAGCAAATGGATTCCATCATTTTTCCCACTCTCAGAGTCAGTTCTGGAAGTCCTTTCTCATGAGTGGTTGAAAATGAAGCGTAGTGGAATATGCGGCAAATGCAGCTGCTGAGAGCCATCAGCAGACAGGCTCACAGGGCGTCCTGATGAGCCCTCATCCGCCGCACTTGGACCTGGTGCAGTGAGATTTCTAGTTCTTTTCCAAAATAAAAATGATCTTGAAAATCCAACAGCTTTAATTGATTCAGGACATCAAGGCAGTGAGACCAGCAAGACTACAACATTCATTAAAAAGATTTCCAGAACTGCTTCAGGAAATGGCAAGAATAATGTGATAAATATGTTTCTAGTGAGCTCAAATATTCAATTAACATTGAGAAGGTTAATGCTATGTATCTTTTATCATAACACATTTTTAAAATTTGAGCACAGAATTTTTTATGTCACATATTTAAATATACATATTCAAAGGTACAAAGTGGGTATTATTTCCCCAATATTGTACTTGAAAACACACTGTTGTGAAGGTCGATCAAACTTCAATCAAATACATCATAGCAAATTATGTATTGTAACCTACACATCTGAGTGCCAGGCAAACACCTCCCAGATCATCTCTTCCTTTGTGTTTATTTTTTATCAATGAGGATCAATTTCATCACAATGCCCTTTTACAGTGATATCTTCTCAATCATACTATAAGTTATTAAATGCACAGGGAGTGAAATAGCTTTCCATATAGATCCCTGAGTGACATGCCTATCACATAGTACACCCATAAAAATATATGTTGGCTTGAACTGAAAACATGCTACTGATAATGACTTAGCTGTATTATAAATCCTGGTGATCCTACATGTTATAAAATGGGGTGAAACGGAAAATAAGACTCACAGGAGCTGACCTACGATTACTGTGGCAATTCTTTTCCACTATTGTCACGAAATTAATCGACACCTGGTACCTGCTTAACTCATACAAGAACAAAGCAAACTTTCACCTTATTATATTTTCTACTTTGTCGAGCACAGTTTCCAAGTCCCTTTTCTCACACTATTAGTTATTTTCCCAACACTCAGGAGAAGTTGACTGCTCCTGTCTTCAAAACAAAGGCAGCCCTGGTTTCAGCTTGCCACAGCTTTATATCTTCACAGTGTGCCAGAAATCCTGAAATTCAACATAAAGTAAATAAACTCTGTCAGCATAAGGTAGTTATTTGTATTATCCCAGACACACATGTAAGGAAATGTTGCAGCTACCAGTGAACGGTGCCAGCCCTCATGCAGAGACCACAGCAGAGAGATATGGATTCAAAGTGACGGGTGCTTTATGCCTTAAGCTTTATCAGGACCAATAGAGGGATGCCCCTTTGTACCAGAGTTCAATGTCCTGGCTTGCACAGTAATTATTTGCCCTATAGCTATCCCTGCAGGACTCTAAAGCAGGAATTCAACCGCGGTACAAATGATCACCAAAACCTTCCTAGGGCTGTGAAGTTTGCCTTCCTTGAAACTCAGAGGACATCAGGCTATTCTTAGCTATGGTGCCAGTGACAGTGACATAAAGACTCTAGGGAAAAACACATGTATTTTCTCCTCTTTCCCTTCACGCACAGCCCTACTTCTTTTTTGTTTTGTTTTGTTTTGTTTCTAACATAACGTGAAACTTTAGGCTGATAGTTTTCATACTTGACCACAATTTTTTTTTAAAAAAACGCCATTTTTTTTGGTAAAGACCAAGCCTAAAAAATGACATATATAAGTGAGTGGACATGAGTGACCATGTCAGGTGATGGCTTCAGACCAAACCCAGTCCTTCACCTCCTCTTTTTTTTTTCAATATGTATTTAGTACAGCTTCTATAGGGTCTCACTACACAGATCAGACAGAGTGATCCTCCTGTTTTCAGCCTCCCAAGTGCTGGGATTACAGGCGTGTGTCACCACGTCCAGTCTCAGTCACCACCTCAGCACTTCCCAGGGGCAGGGATGGCAGAGTACACTGCAGCTCAAAACCCCCACCCACCTTCCTGGGCCTGCCTAAGCAGGTCCTTTAGGCTGCTGAGCTATCTTGCTGGCCCTTTCACTTCCTTTTGAAAAGTCTACAGATTTTTGAAAATATATGTTTCAATAATTTAAGAGAATAAAAGTAGAGGTAGAAAGGCTTTAAGGCTTTTAGATGATCACATGTAGTATGACTTTAGGGCTTTGTCTCTGAAACAGGGTTTAAGAAGTTATTTCCTGTGAGTGGTCAAATATTAAATATTTTAAGTGTTTTCACTAATATTCATTTCTATATTCTTTTCTCCCATTTCATTACCCTTTAAAAATATTTTAAAAAGCCAAAAAATATTGTGTGGTGTTCAACAGAAGCAGGAAACACATCTGCAGGGTGTATTTGGGAAGCAAGTGGGAGTTCCCTGACTCTTGGTTAAACACAGCTAAAATGGAAAATGAAACAACACATGGAGAAAAAAACAAAACAAAACAAACAGCCCATCAACCAAGAGTCCTGGGCTGCGGAGAAAGCTCAGTAGAATAAGTGCTTACCTGGCAAGTACAGGGTGCTGAATGCAATCCCCAGTACTGCAAAAAAGAAAAGAAAAGAAAAGAAAAGAAAAGAAAAGAAAAGAAAAGAAAAGAAAAGAAAAGAAAAGAAAAGAAAAACAAAAAACAAGTGTTCTTCCTACTATATCAACACCTGCCAAGGGACTATGTGACTGGAGAAATCAATGTCTTGAATGTCACCAATCTAATGTCTTGGATTTGAAGACCTATGCTTAGGCCTAACTCTAACTCTTCCAGTAGTAAGCTTACCCTCATCATTACAGTAAGGAAATCTGAGAGAGAGTTTCCAAAAGGCCAAAGGAAGGACCAGCCAGATAGCTTAGCTGACTACATCCCCTGCTTAGGCAGAGCCCAGCAGCCAAAGTTCAATCCCCAGCATGCAGTGCTGGCCTCACCCCCGGGGTGCGCTGATACAGCTATTGAAACTGGGCATGGTGGTGCATGCCTATAATCCCAGTGCTGGGGAGGCTGAAAGCAGGAGTAGCACTATGAGTTCAATCCATGTAGTGAGACCCTATAGACCCTGTAGACTCTGTAGACCATGCACTAAATACATTTTTTAAAAAGGTCAAAGGTAAAGACAGATGTAAAGAAACTGTTAGGACTTTGACAACTCTTTTCCAAATTACTTTATGATTAAAATCTTTGGGGGCTAAGGAGAGAATGCTATGACTTCTGTCTAGATAGTCCTCTAAAGCCACATGTGGTGGCTCATCGATGAATGATTCTAGGGTGTGTGATACTGAGATCATGCATGCTTTGATGCTGGGATTGGTTCAGGATCTGATAGTCACAGGAAGAGCATCACTGCATGAGTGTTACCCATCCTAAGTGTGGCATGCCTGAATAGAGTACACAAGATAGAGGATTGCTGTGCTGGACTTGGGCTGCTGTTTCTTTGCTACCTTGCTATCTCCTCCTTGATCTGTGACAGCTCTCTGTCATGCTGCCTGCCTTGGAGCCAACCAACTGTGAACGAAAACCTCTGCAAAATATTTAGGAGTAGAGTATTCCCCACAGAAGCCTGAGGGAGGAACACGACAGGAACGTGGGAAGAACTGAGAGGAGGCATAGGAGTTAGAGTGTTCAAGAGGGAGAATGTGAGTATTTATTAAGCCCATAGACAAAAGGAATAACTAGGCTTTTTGGACCTCATGGGACAGTGTTCAATTTTTACTTTCTTCTGGAAAGAGTCCAGTGGAGTAACAATGCTATGAGGCTGTAGTTTAAGCAGTTTCACTCTGATGACTGCACAAAAGAGGTTTCAGGGAGTCTGCGACATAAGCAGGGCCTATTGTAGTCATTCCTGAAAAGATGATGAGGACTTGGAGTAAGAAGGAGAGTGTCACCAGGCTTGCTAAAGGATGGGGCCTGATATCCATTCAAAATAAAGACAGACACTTAAGATGGCTTTAGTTTTTTTTTTTCTTCCTAGTATATATTTACTTAACTGAAAGACTTTAATGGAAAAAAGGTTGGGTACCTACTAAGGACTCTGTCTTCTAGATGTGAATTGTGATTTGTCTGTTTGATGTCAGATAGAGAGGTCACATTAAAAGTTAAAATTCAGATAACTTATTGGAATTTTCACTAAGGCATAGTCCTTCCTGCACTGTGCTTATGGCAATTTTATTGCATAAGAGTGTATTTTACTTGTTGCATTTCCCCTTCTAATGTGTTTACTTATTAAAGAAAATATTAAAAATTTAAACTATTTTTGTGCTGTGTAGCGCACACAAATATTTTGTGAAATTAGTATATCAGATTAGTTCACAAATATCACAATGTATTCCTAAAGTTTTCATGCTTGTGAAATATAGCAACTTTCCATAGTGCTTCCTCTCTGAAATA
>NW_004524695.1:4173341-4176475 GCF_000260255.1 Octodon degus | reverse complement strand
AAAAAAAAAAAAAAAAAAGGAGAGGACCAGTAATATAGTTTAGGGCATGAGTGCTCACCTGGCAAGGATAAGGTCCTGAGTTCAATCACTGGAATTGAAAAAAAAAAAAAAAAAAAGAAAGAAAGAAATTAGAAAAATCAACAGATGCACCTTACTAGGTGTAGACCTATTAATTGATCATAGATTTTATTAAACAATATGTCAATTTGGAAAATTATTTAGCCCTTCCTGCCCCAAGATTTTCTCTCTCTTATCTCATTCAATTTAATGAACATTAAGATGTTTAAAGGATGATAATCTCTTCTCTAGCCAAGTACCATTCTTAAGTATTAGATATCATGTATATTTTTATCATTTTAAAATTTAACTGAAGACCTAACGCACAGCTTTGTACTTCCAATTTTTATCCATAGAGTGATGAAACCAATTTTCACTTTTTATTAAGCTACTTATGCAATTAAATTACTGACTTCTTTAATGTGATCACTACATATACTTGAAATGGAATTGGCTAATTTTAAAAAGTGTACCAGAATGGCGCTGGAAGGAAGACTGCTTGCCTGCTTCATTATATATTTTGTAAGTAAAATTATTATTGATGCCTAATGATCTCACAGCTGTGAGAGAGTATCGATCAGTCTTTGAAGTGTTGTTAAGGTGTTGTAAGACAAAATAGGAAGCTTGAAAAATAGAAAGCAAATAAAAATTATGAATTTACACTGATGTCCACAGTTCCCAAGAATCCTAAGTAGTTGCTATGCCACTAAATACAGGCTTCCTTTTCCTTTTCTCTTAGACAAAAAGAACAACAGCAGCAATGCATCCTCATTAAATAATTCTGTAAAGATAAAAATGTTCATTGCAAATGTTTGGAAAATTCACAGAAGTATTAAAGAAAAAGATAAGATCATTTGTCAACTAGTGTCCACCAGACAGTTACTTTATCGGTTCTTCATCTGTTCTCTGTGGCATCCTATGTGTTATTTTCAATGAATCCTAAACTCCGGGGAGATAAGTGCTCTGCTTATTCATTCAGATTATTAGTGTAGTATTCCTCGTCCAGGAGAACTTCGATAAGGGAATGTAGAATCTCAAAGAGAGATGGAACCTGATAAAAGTAATTTAGAGTCCTGCTTCATTATGTAATAAATTTTACTTACATATAAGTGTGTATGCCTCTGTGTGTGTGTGTGTGTGTGTGTGTGTGTGTGTGTGCATGATATTTGGAGAGAATGCCACATTCAAGGAATTCACTGTGTGGATCCTATATTCATTTTAGGTGGAATGTGAGAATTCATAGAAACAGACTTAGACCATATTGATTGGTCATGTGTGGTACAGGATAATAGTTTTACAAAACATGCACCTCATAATTATTCATTTCACTATAACGAAACCTTATCTGTAAATTCCAATACTAAGCCAAAAATCTTTTGGCCTTGAGTCTGTCCTTTATTCTCATCTCTAAATCCTTTTGTGCATGAGTCAGTCCCTCTCTCTTCTCTCACCTGACCAGTGCCCTCCCTCCAGTGCTGGTTATTCTCTCACATCAAAATTTAAACTATGGATTTCTGTTAGCATCAGAAGCTCTAATTGCTTGTCTTTAATTAAAAAAATGAGTGATGAATATAATTTTCCTAGCTACTGCCTTTCCAATGGCATCTATTTTGACAAGTAGCTACAACAGTAACATCACTATTGAAAGCTTGAGTTCCACAAGTCAGTAAAGTCACAGGCGAATCTGAAAGATCCTTTTGTTTCATCTTCTTATGCTTTAAGTCTTCCTTTCTTCTCTCATCCTTAACTCTGCCAAAGTTTTTCATTCCTGCCAGCCCTATTTTTGCCTTCATTATTTCTTTATGCCCATTTTCTTTCAATTATGTAAACCTTAATGCAGCAAACTTAACTTGAACTGATTTTGTAAATTGAACTACGAAGAGTGCTCCCTCTCCATGGATAGCACCCTTTTTTCATGGCAACCTGAAGGCAAGTGCTTGTTTCATTGTAGCTGCAGACATGACACTGACTTCGGGAATAAATGTACCAGTGCACCAAAGTTTCTCTGTTATAAATGTACTGCTTTTATGGGAACAGAACAACAAATGAACTGAAACTTCCACCAACCTTGGAAAGCCCTCAAGGTGCTAAGGTTTGATAGTTAAGATTCTATGAAGGCTTCCAGGCAAAGCAATAAATGCCTTAAATGGTTTGGGGACTACCAGTCTCTGCTTTGTAAAGTATTCATAAAGTGGAATTATGATGCCCTCCTCCCTCAGTATGATTGCAGTTGCCTCAAGCTCTCCCTGCATTCAGTTTGACCTCTTCTGCTACCTTTGACATTGATCTATTCTTGAGATTGTAGCTATAGGCATCATGTGTGAACCTGAGATTAAAGTTAAAAATAAAAGTCACCATAATGTCTCTCTCTGCCTATCTATTGATGGGCTGATGTTGCAGGCCTCTGTACTAATCAGGGTGGCCAGTGAAGAGCTCATTTGGAAATCCAGGTCTTTGGGGACTTGAGTTCGATGAAACCACTGCAGACAGATGAGGGGTAGGAGGAAAAAAAGAAAGTGGTTGTGACACTAAAGGCTGCTCTGAACTGTAGAAGGAAATGAGGGTGAGCTGCTAGGAATGGCCAAGGGCACTTTTTAAATATTGGTTCATTCAGGACATTCCCCTCAAAATGACGAAGTAAGTCATTGTTTTCTTCTCCTCCATGTGGCACTTGCTAGGGTGTCTTTCTGTGTTTCATTTCAGTTATTCTTTGCATACTACCTGCTTTAGTACCTGCTTTAGAAAAGCTAAGCTTTTCTTCTATGCCTCAACCATGATATTACCTGCAGGAGTTTTATTTCTTTGTGCTTTATAGTAATTGTCTACATTCTCCTATGCCTCTTCATCATGATCTGTAGTTTGCAAAGGTAATGAACTTTTTGTTTTCTCTTGCTTTCTTCCTCTTTCATCTTTATTTCCTCTGTCCCTCTGCTTCTCTGTCTCTCTGTCTCTCTCTGTCTGTCTCTGTCTCTGTCTGTCTCTCTGTCTGTCTCTCCGTCTCTCTGTCTCTCTGTCTCTCTCTCTCTGTCTCTCTCTCTGTCTCTCTCTGTCTCTCTGTCTCTCTCTCTCTCTCTCTC
>NW_004524695.1:4171506-4173241 GCF_000260255.1 Octodon degus | reverse complement strand
GTATAAAACCATTGCTATGTAACTGTGATGACAATCATACATTTGTATGAAAATATAAAAAAACAGTATTTAATATTCAGATTTCGTGGCAAATTGACATCAGTGATATGAGTTATTTCTTTCTCTACTCTTGAGATCTATTTATAAAGGTTATGTCCAGTTAAATAGTAAAAAAGATAAAGAATTATATTATTTTCAAAAAAAAGAAAAATTGAAAGGGGTCAATCACTAGTATTCATTATGATTAAGAGTCTTATTATCACCAGAAATAATATGGAATATATTCAATTGTCAGGGGCCAAATGCCACATTTCACACATGAATTATGGGTCAAAGCTCTCCTCAGAAAAATAAACTGCAACAGATATTCAATAACAGATTTGGGCTCTGCCATGCACCTTGACATTGTTTCCCACCCGTGTAATGAGTACAGTCCAAGACTTTCCAGCAGCATGGCTTTTGAGTGGTTGGCCTCTGGGAGCAGGCTGAGATGGGTGGAAATGGGACTTCATGCTTTAGGTAGATTAAGAAGTAAGGGTGAATTTTACCAGGTTAAGGCAATTACTTAGTTGCCCTGGTTATGACAGATTTTCATTATTGCTGAGCGTGCCCCTCTACACAGACCAAGGTCCATGCTTGTTTGTGTTTTTGGAAGACTGAGTCATGTTTTCCCATCTTTCGCAACTGTCAGACATATGTGTGCGACACCCCCCACCACTATCCTCCCTCAAACCACCCAAATACTCTGAAAATTGGTACTAAATCACAACTCTTTATCATTGGCAATCTTAGAATGCTTTTGCTGAAAATTCTTTTTAGGCACTCAGTTTTCTTTATGTGTCCTTAATTTGTAGAGCTAGTCCATGAAACAAGAAAGAAGCTATCAAGGAGTAATTTTGTATCAAATAAACTCTACCAAATATTTTATATTCCTAGAGTTTTAAGATAAATGACACAAGTAGGTTTGGCATATGTAATTGCTCTTCTTCATTTGTAGCATGCTGATCTTTCAGCTACTTGCCTGTATGAGTGATTTTTTAAATTTAAAAATAAAAATTTTTATATACTTGAATAAATATAATAATGTAAACCAAGGAAGAAAGCAAAAAGTAGATTAATAGAGCTGTAAATTAAATCTGAAAATCCAATACATATGACAAAGATAACTCAAAACATCTGTAACCCCGTCTTCTGTAAATGGAGTTGCCAAGCACTCTTTTTCATCATTCCCAGTAATGGAGGAAGAGCTCAGTAAGCCCCTTTGATTGGGCCACATTGGTTTGAAAAAGGTTCATAGTAGAGATACAGCACAGAAGAGAAAAGCTTCTTGTAGCTGCCAGTCAGAACACTGGAGAGGTCAAAGAAAATCAGGTTGGAAAATTTTAAGGACTGAGAGATACATGATACTGAATTGCAAGAAAACTTACTACTCAGCTGCTTCTATTTGAAGTTGGAAAAAGGTTAGTTTAGGATTTTACAAAATTTACTCTAGTATCCAATGACATGTGACTAGAACTTGTTTTCTCTTAAGTTAGAATATGTTCTCTTTCAGACACATACATTTCATACATGGTATTATAAGCTTCATACATTCTATTTTTAATTTAAGAAAGAGTTTTGAAAAAGTAAATAAAATTGAACAAATTTCTTAAGCATTCCTTCTGTGAAAGTAATATGCGTGATTCTAGATGTGATAGAACTGTTTTCCATGGACTTCACCTTTCTATTGCTATTA
>NW_004524695.1:4167247-4171406 GCF_000260255.1 Octodon degus | reverse complement strand
TCTCTCTCTCTCTCTCTCTCTCTCTCTCTCTCTCTCTCTTTCTCCCCCCTCTCCCCCTCTCCATCTCTCTTGCTAAGACTGCCCTCAGTTATTCAGCATAAAGGGAAAATTGCCTAATTAAGAATAGAATGCCAATAGGAAAATGTTAATTTTACTTTCCTTGTATCAAAAGGAGGGGAGGAGGGAGGAAGGCCACGCTATGAGTCTGATAAGTGGGTGCTCTGTCTTTCAGGCAAAGGGGCTCCTTTCTTTAACTAATTTATACTTAGAAACAAAAAGATTTTCAAAAGAGAGAACTAAATGATGCTCTGATTTGCATTTTTGTTCACATAATTTTCATGTTCAATGAGTAGAGAAAGATTCTCCTTTTTCTTGTTAGAAATGGAAGTACCTGTTTAAAAATACTTGAGTCAAATTTTTATTCACAATTACTATTTTTCTCAAACCCATCTCTAATAGACAAAGAAATAAATGCAGAAACTTCCTTTTTAAAAAATCACTTGAAGAAGAGAGCACAGTAAGAAAGTACTTTTTGAAGAACAGAGAGCTAGGTTTTCACCTAAGCTCCCTCCTTGGCTGTGTGTTGTTAAGTAAATCACTTAAGCTTCTTTGTCTCCACTACTTTTGTTTTAAAATGAAATGTTTTGTGTTCAGTCTTTCACCTTCATGATTCAGAAACTAGACACTGAAGCACTGAATGCACAACTGGATACCACAACTAAACTCCTGCTCCTCCAACGATTAGAAGGAAGCTGAACTTCAGGTATTCTCCAGAGTTGTTTTAGATACTTTCCTTGATCTGAAGGAATTGGAGTGCACATATTCTGATCTCCACGAAATTCTAACAGCATCTCCATTGGTTATTCTGAAGCATTTCATAAGCTTTGATCCAGCAACCTGGTTTGCAAACTCACGTCCTTTGCACTCCTTCAGGTGGCAACTTCTGTGACTGATGAACACCTAGAGTACTTATGGGGGCTTTGGAAGTGTTCACACCAGACCAAGATCCAATCACGTGGTCTTGCTGCTGTCTCCCACTATGGTATCATTTAAGAAATTGTGAAGTATCAGATGAAAGAAAATTCTGTTCATTGTGAATCTTTAGAAAAGAAAATGCATTTTAAAAATAATCCAGGAGTTTGAGAAGTTGAGTTAGGAAGACTGCAAGTTTGGAATCAGCTTGGGTAACTTAGGCTCTGTCTCAAAATTAAATAAATAAATAAAATGTTTAAATTTAGGGTTGGGGCAAAGTTCAGTGCAAAGACCCTAAGTTTAATCCTCAGAACTGGAAAAATAATCCATTCATGTAATGATTCTTCATTAAGTGAAACTATAATCCCTATAAACCCTGAAGAGAAATCCTTACATTAGTTATCTTCTTTCACTTATAAATCCTTCTTCTGTCCATATACTTGTCCCCTGCTCTGTCCTAGTTCTTCCTTTCTCAGCTCTGGCTTCTCTTGGTCTTAGAAATTTCCCAGCACAGTGCGGTCTGAGAAGATCCTTCCCAATTGTGAACACCGCATTCTTTCCTCTCCACTGCCAGTAGCGCCTATCGCACCGTCAGGTGCTGGCTTCACCTCTGAAACATGGGAAGTTGATTTCCCATTCAAAAACAGTCTCTGGAATCTGCTTAATTTGGCAGCTGACAATACCAAGAACCCTTTAGTGGGGACCCTTCATTTTGATCCATTTGTTTTCCCCGATGCATTCTTCTCAGAAGAACACCATTTCCAATAGTCTATTTATGGTGTCCTGCTAACATACCTCACTTTTTATAGCAGAATGTAATCTTCATATTTTCCTCCAGTCTGTTTGTTTCCTCATTGATTTCACTCTGGCTGGTTGGTAAAGAGGATAATTAATATGCTCCAGAACCCCTGATATCTCAATCTTTATGTAAGGAGATATCGTATGCACCAACAGTGCTTGAAGTTAAATGAATTTCTATGCAAGGGTTTGTAGGAATGAATTATAAAACTGGACTACAAATAAATAAATAAATAAATAAATAAGTTTATTTATTTTTAAAAGGGGCTGGGGAGATGGCTCAGTGGAATAAGTGCTTCCCTGGCAAGCGCAAGGATATGAGTTCAATCCCTGGTTCTGAAAGAAAAAAAAAAAAAAAAAAAAAACAACCCTGAACTACACAAAATTCTTTTCTTTTTTAAACAAAGATGGAATTACATACTGAATATATTGCAAAAAAAATCTACAGTTTTAGGACAACATTAATTTGAATGTTTTTAATAAACATGATTCTGTCTTTATCAGACATCATTATACCATACATTGACTGCTTATGATGGTTTGAGGTGCATGACCCTGAATTTACAAGTAAAGATAGAGGACTAATATAAGAATCCCAGTCACCTTCAATATGACCAAATGGTAGAGAGCTCAGCGGATTAAATAACCTGTTTAGGCAGACACAGGGGCGGGTTTCAATCCCTGGCCTGCCTTGCCAGCCCCATCCCCAGGGTGTGCTGATCAGCAATTGAGACTGGGTGGTGCAGGTCTGTAATTCCAGTGCTTGGGAAGCTAAAAAACAGGGAGGATCACTAGGAGTCCAATCTGTGTAGCGAGACCCTGTGATGAGTGTAGTGAAACCCTGTAGACTCTGTAGATCCTGTACTAAATATATGTAAAAATGAAATGAAATAAAATAAAATAAAAATACAAACATGACCAAATAGTGAAGAAAGATTATGTCTTCTCATTTCTCAGAATTTAAGTCTTGAGAAACTCTGAAACCTCACTCAATTAAAGAAAGCAATTAGATATTTAGAGGCTATTATATGTCTGGTTTCACAGATTTCTCACGTACTGGAAGGCTGCATTGAAGACTTACTACAGCTGAAACCCTGGAAGATGAACAATAAAATAGAAAATTAATATCCTCAGGTGTTTTACACATATAGTATCTCAATGATGAGATAAAGTATGTTTTTTAATTTTTCAAAAAATATATGTTTCTACTTGAACATACTATATATTTCCCTTCTGAATTCACTGATAACTTTGAAATACATTCTTACATCTCATTTGCCATGATGAAGCACACAGCTGGGAGAACACATTTGTAATGTGTTGCTAGAAAATTTCTATAATTTGAAGCATGTGGATTTGCGTAATGAATTCATTTCCAGATACTCTAATATTATGTAATAAAATAGACCGGTAACATAAATTTTAAAATTTTATGATATGATGTATATTATGAGTACCCCTTGACATTACAAATAAAGATAAGATACATAATTGTAAGGATATTAATGAGTAGACACACAAACCATATATTTTCAGACATATGCTAATTACTACACTATGAATAGCCAATAATTAGTTGCAAGGTATTCTGCAGATGTTAAACTTGTATAAATACATGATCACCCTAGAATTTTCATACCTAGTAACCAAAGACACAGAGGAAAAAACACTCCAACAATGACTATTTAATAAATCAATAAGAAAAATGTATTTCTTATGTAGCTCTAAATAAATATGGTTTGTTGCATCTAAAGACACTATGACTGATAAAATAGAAATCTAAATATCAAACTGTCTTTATTTGTTGGAGGTTAAGAGTAAGAAAATTTCTTGGAGAATAGAAACGGGCAATAGCAATAGAAATAGTTCCTGAGAGACAAAAGGGGTCTCAAATGCATTGTCCCAAACTGCCTTTCATTTGCAAGTATTGGCTACTTATTGACTACAGAGACACTACTTTTTAAGAAAGTCAAGTGAGCAAATATATATAGTGCCAAACAAAACATAGTTTTATAATTTATGAAGTTTCTATAAAAAATAGGGTAATGTTAAAAGAAAACATGTATATTTATTAGGAAAATATTACTAAACATGTTTAATATGCACTTAGGTATGTTAAAGCATTTTAAATTTAGTCAGCTATAAGATTAAAGGAAAACAGCTCAGCGGATTAAAGCGCCTGCTGAGGCACATGCAGCGGTCATGGGTTTGATCCCTGGCCAGCTGTGCCAGCCCTGCCCCTGGGGTGTGCTGAGATGCAATTGAGACTGGGTGTGGTGGTGTTCCCCTGTAATCCCAGCGCTTGAGAGACTGAAAAACTGGAAAGATCATTACAAGTCCAATATGTGTAGGGAGACCCTGTAGACCCTGTATTAAATAAATAAATAAA
>NW_004524695.1:4156240-4157877 GCF_000260255.1 Octodon degus | reverse complement strand
TCTTTACCTGCTCTCTTCTACAATGCAAGAGCTAAGAAAAAAGAAGACAAACTGGTGAAATGACTAGTCTAGAAAAATATATCAATTCAAACTAGTGGCTGTATGACTAAACTCATTTTTAAAAGTTATATCAAAATATTGTCCAAATATTAATAAACAAAATTGCTATTATTTCAAAAATCATAGGAGAAATTTAAGGAATAATTAGTAAAGTCCACAGAGAGGAGTTTCCCCTCTTTTGAAAATTAAATGTCCAGTACTTAAATTTTGCAGTAATTGATCCTCCTATCCCTTGGCTCACAGTATGGCTCTATCACAGGGTAGGAAAGTCACATGCCCCTCCCTAGTGACATCTTAATACCGTCCATCATCTCAATGCCCCACAACCTCCTCTGTGTCCTTCATCAACTCAATGTGTCTACCTCTATGTACTAATAGTAATTAATGTTAGTCTCTTATATCATTACACTCCCTATTGTTAATGCAGCCTTTCCATCCTACTCAGCCAAAAAAAAAGTGAAAGAATATAGCCCATTACATGGAACTTTAAATTCTCATATTGAAATCTAAGAGCATTTTCACTTATTCTATTCTCATTTAAACATATTGGGTGTCAATTATTGGATGAGTAGAACCATCTCCTCCAAAAATCAGTTCTGCACTCCTTTTCCAAAGTTTAAAATCAAGTTCTAAAGTATTTTCTATACTTGATAGAGAATGAAGCAAAAACTATATACAAGGATGTTGTTGTGGTAGCATTTTCTCATCCTCCAAAATAAAGAATGAAATCTATTAAATTTATTTGTTGAATATGCACAGAAATCCATCAAGCTTTTGCTATCTATATTACCATCAACCTAGTTTACATGTCTTCTGGAATATTATGATGGCCTCCTACATGAATAGTACCCATCTTCCTAGTGCCAGGTCTTACGGTAACAGTCCCTTCCCCATCAGGTGTCTAACTTAAAATTTTTCATGATTATTTCAGTTTTAATGAGGAAATTTATTGATATTTTAATTTCTTCACAGAAAGGAAGAGAAATATGAAAATCCATTGGCTACAATATCCACCTGGTGATGTGTGGAATGCATGGGCAGTAGACAAAAGAGGAAACACACTCAGATAAGCCCATCTGTTCCTCCCTCGTCATATAACTACCCTCTTTCATTGGAACACTGTGAGCATTTTACTGTTTGAAACTATACAGACACAATCACCTAGACATATTTTCATCTAGGCCTAGAAGATGCATGATCCTCCACAATGCTTATTGGCATAGTCAACAGAAAATAGCAAGCTACGGATGTTTCTAAAATTGGGAGAGCTGAGCATTCCTACTTGGAAGTTAGAAAGGTAGTCTGAACTCCATGGCCACATTTTATTTGTTTGTCAATTGCTTTATGATACATGTCTATAATTAGTTTACTATTGGCAAATATCTTCCATCAGCAATGCAATCTAAAATAAAATTGTATGTTTAATGAAAGACTAAGTGCTGCATTGATGTCCCTTTAAATCTTTCTAAGGACTGTAAAACTTGCATAAAAATTTTTGTCATTTTTTTCCATTTATCATGACATCACAGATAAGCTGAGATTAAAGTCTGATCAATTATCAGTATCAAATTGAAATA
>NW_004524695.1:4143785-4155569 GCF_000260255.1 Octodon degus | reverse complement strand
GTGAGGCAGATCATCACTGTAAAATTTGTATAGGTGAGCCCTCAGAAGTCAATTAAGGTAAATATACTTGGATTACAAAGTATGTTAGACTATAAATCACTGCATTTCCATCTACTCTCCCTATTGAGAGAAAAATCTTGATATATTTAATTCTGAATTTGAACTGACCATTGTGACTTTCTGGAACTATAAAGGTATAAGAATTGATATTTTGTTCTTCTAAGGTTTATTTAAAAAAAGTTTTGTAGATTCTTTTCTTTTTTATGTATTTGTACAGGGTCTCACTACGTAGATCGGACTCATAGAGATCCTCCTATTTTCAGCCTCCCAAGGACTGGGATTGCTGGTGTGCACCACAATGCCCAGTCTCAATCTCCATCTCAGCACATCCTGGGGGCAGGGCCAGCATGGCACTGTAGATTCTGCTTTGATCACTGAAGATTATATACTGAGAAGACAGAAAAAATGTAAGGACATAGGAATCAGCTTGAAATATTCCAGTTACTTTTTTCCACAGGTCTGATGCACAGTAGCCCTAGATACAGGAAATTAAGAACAGAACCCTAGTAAGAACTAAACCTACTCAAGTCATCCCATTCATGTTCATGCTTTCATGTCCCTGCAGCTGATTTCCTCACTAGGAATCAGAGACACAAATGAGCTGGCCTGTTATCTCATGAGCAAATTCTTATCTATTCTCTTCTTATTCCTACCCATTAGTCAAAGAATGAACCCACTGTGATCCGGAGTGAGTCAGCTGACACTGCAAGTGATGACTATCATGCCCACCTTCCTTTCCATATTTAATGCCTGCCATTCTCTTATAAGTAAGAGGCTTCTTCCTTTTGTTCATGGCTATTCACTCAGTTCAGTACAGACTCTTATTTAAATCAATGAACATTAATTCCATAGAAGAATTATTTATGTGGTCACTAAGATTTCCCTAGATTTGTCCATTGAGGTTGATTACTGTGTCATTTAATTGGTCTCTAGTTTATTTGACTCTTCCAATACTTTTAGACATAGAAAGAGGTTCCAAGCTCATCTACTTTCCCTGTCCTGGATATGAAATGACATTATTTTTTGAAGGAGCCTTGGCTTTTTTGAGTGGGTCACAATGTTTAGGCAACAAATTCTGGATGCCAGATGTGAACTTGCTTATGTGAGCACCATCATACATATCCGTATAAACATACGCACATATGCTTTTCTGTACCTACCACTCTATTCATATTTTTAAAATGAGCCCAAATCAACATCTCCACTTCTAATCCACCATATCTGGATTTCTGGGGGATTTTATGCCATTCTCTCTCTCTCTCTCTCTCTCTCTCTCTCTCTCTCTCTCTCTCTCTCTGGGAATCAAACTCAGGAGGACCTTGCACTTGCCAGGAGGAGCTAATACCACTGAGCTATCTCCCCTATAACCTCTTCAATTACCATGTTTGTTAATTGTTTCTAGACACAGTAATGCTCCGCCCATCTCCACCCATTATATTTACTGACTTGCGCAGTTAATATACATGTTTAGATAAGCCGCTGTGCCCCACAGAGCCTTCAACCCCCTCTGTTACCCAAACAGTCTTCCTCTTCTCTGCCCCTCCTTTGTTACTCGAATTCTTGGACACCTGTGTCACTGTGTAGGGAGGAAAGAGAACCAAGTCCTATCCTACTAAGCAACCATGAGTCAAATGAAAAGGAAATCTTAAAATTCTAGTATGAGAGTTTGATGAAACTGAAATATCAACCTTATAAAAACTAGCAAAATATAATAATCCAAGGAATTACAAATCAGACAAAAGCAACAATAATTTCAAATCCATTAATGATGAAACACGACTTCGTAGACAATGTAAAAATATTAAATAATATAACAATAATTTAATATAAGTTATATATAATATATTTAAAATAAGATTGACTAATATTGTTTGTGAAATTAAAAACAATATAGAAATTGATACATTTACATACAAATAATTATTCTACATGTCAACTTTAAGGTTAACATTAGAATACAAGTTTTTGTTTTTAAATTATGTTTTGAATCTTCAGCAATAATTTCAATCCAAAAATAACATTTAATAAAGATGACTGTATTTTTTAATAAATTTATTGAGAAACAAATAGAAATCAGACAGTTTCAAAACCGATTAGTTGGAGCATTTCAATAATTAATACATTGCATATTGCTGCCTTCTTAGTGGTTATTCATAGTACTGAGGCAGACATGATATCCTGTCCACAAACACTATTAGTACAAATCTTTCTTCTCATTGACTTAAGAGAAAGTAGCTGTATATCTATCCTAACTATTTTGAATATACAGATACAAAATGGTCTTTCATTTATATCCCCTTTTTTGTTTACCTTTGTCAGAGAAGAGTATTCCACTGTCATTTAAATATTGCAGGTGCATGAATTCAGCAAAATATTCCAATATAGTCCAGTAGTCTCTAATAGCAGTGGGTTATCTGTAGGACTGACAATGTCAGAAGTTCTTGACTTGAGCCTTTTAAGCTCAGCATATTAATATGGCTTTACTTCTTACACTTTATTTTTATACTTTTCTGCTGGATGGTTAATACCACGTTAAAGCAAGAACTGTGTAACAAGGAGTGTAACTTTTGTATCTGATAAATCCCCTCGGGATTTATCCTGTAACCCTGTACTGCAGTTTATAGATCCTCTTTCAGTGTCAGCCATGTGGATGAGTCACAGCCATTGGTTGACCAATTTGCACTCTGTGAAAGCCTGAGAGAATGTTTTCTCTCCATGTGACTCTCCTTAGGCATACTATACACCATTGATCACTTTCCTCTGTGGCCCCATAATCTCCTTGATCAGAAAATTTGAGACACAACTGAGTTACAGGATGTTACAGTACAGGTTCCCCTATGTCCTGAGCCCTCACTGACCTTGAAAGGCTAGGGCCAAAAATTTGGCTGTCCTTGCAGCTCTTCTTTTTCTCTATTCCTTGATCTGCAAACTTGCTAACCCTCCAGAAGTGAAGCCTATTATTACCTTACACCGTAGGCAGCTGAGCTTAATCTCACTGTCTGTCTAAATATCAAACATCTTAGACATAACATGGAACAGGTATTTTCCATCAAATATGGATATCTTAAACTTTAACTCCCTACAGAATATGAAGAAAAAATTAAAAAATTAAAAAATAGGAATAAACAATTACGTATTTTTACACAGAAATTTAGAACTCTAACTATATACAGCATTGTAGCATGACAGTCCTATGACATTTTTCTTGTCTCTTGTTTTCATTTATTACTCTTTTTTTAAACAAACATTTACCTGAGAGACAGTAGGGCAGTAACTGGTATGTCATGACAAGCAGTACGTATTTAGAAGACCAGAATGATAGGCATTCCAAGCATGATCCTACTATTACACATTGCTATCTTCAGTGCAGTTGTTTAGTTCACAGGTATCAGCACATATAGTTAGTCAGGATGAGAGTCCTACCAATTGACTTCTAGTTTCAAAAATCTGCTGAAGATTCTCAGGATCATTGTCTTAACAATGATATGACAAGATGTCATATCTTGTGCATATAAATGTATGGTTTTGCCCATCTCATGTTTCCTTGCTTTTCTCCTTGCCCTCTCTTCAATGTCTAATCCTTAAATTCTTGCTTTCCTTTTAATTGTGTTATACATTTCTATTTCTTATTTATTGTTTTGAGTTCTTACACTAGGGAGACTATATGATATTTACACATGTGCGTCTGGTTTATTTCACTTATGAATATATATTCAAGTGGCATCCCCTTAAACATAAAGGCTTCGAGTTTATCATTCTTTATAGCTGAGTAAGACTCCAGGAATATAATAAAACTAAGTTTTCATTAGTCAGTTGTAAACTAAAGTATATATGAACTGCTATCTATCATTACATTTCTTATATTTTCATTGTTCTAAATGAACAATAGTTAGGATAATATTTGAAATATATCCTTAATTGCCATTACTGCTCATTGATTTCTGAGCTTCAAAGGCTTACTTCCTTTAGTTCCTTTAATTATGACAAATGTGTATCTCCTCCTTAGAAAATATTACTCCATTAACAGTATGGTTAGGTCAAGTCCCATCAGAAAATCTCTCAATAAGCAAGTACATATTTTCCTAACATTCATCACAACTGTAACTTTATATGTATTTATGCAGGGTCTTGCTATGCAGTTTGGACTTGTAGTGATCCTCCTGTCTCAACCTTCCCAGCACTGGGATTACAAGTGTCTACCACCATGCCCAGTTTTGGTGGCTGGTGCAATGTGTCCCAGGTTCTGGGGCCAGCACGACATGTAGTACTGGAGAGGAGAACCCAAGTACTTTCACTTGCCAGGCAGGTGCTTGGAGCACCAAGCTGTCTCCTCAGGCCCACATCCCACATATAATGTCAGCTGAGTACAGACAAAAAAGCATTTGATGATTTTTCTTTCTTTTATCATTGGTATTAGCATAATGTCAACAATCTAATAGAAGTTTCATAAATATTTATTTGATAAATAAATGAATAGCATTGCAACTTAGCCTGCTCCTGCTTCCAGCCCTTATTTATTCAAGACACCTCACCTTCTTTCTCTTAGGACTCTTAAAGGCCTTACAAACCCGGTGAGTAGTACTCTGTTGAAGCTTTTTCATAAATTGAATGAAATGCATTTTTTCTAAAAAGCATGACACTAATAGTTTTGAAAAGTTTATGTTCCATTGAACAATTATATTAGTTATAGCATAATACAAGCATTGTTTGTGGTTATTTTTCTAGAATTTTATATATCAGATTTTAGGTTAAGGATGCAATTTTACAGCATAAAACTAGTTTCAGAAACTTGCCTGCTATTTTTAATTCATTTTAAATTTATGAGGGGTGATCAAAATATAGTTAGGGTTTAAATTTAAAATCTTATTGTAGTAAAAGGCATATTGCTATGAATCCCTGCCAAATACTTCCTTGAACACACTTATTCTATCATTCCTGGCAACATGTCTTTTGCTATAATAAAAAAGAAATTAAATATATACATCCACCATTTTTTGATCACCTCTTGCATATACCTTCCCAAGGAATATAAATTAAACTTTTGATTATGACAATTTCCTCATCATTTTTATCCTTCTGAGCTAAATATTTATTGTTAAAAATCTAACACTTTGTATGACAAGGTTGCAGGCTGAGTTCTCTGAGGAGCAATCTCTGACACCGAGGGACAGTTAAGCTGTTTACATGGGATGGTCCTGGTGTCCACGGGACCCAGGAAGAGGATGGAGATGAAGACTTAGAGAAGAGCTGGATGAAATACTGGTCCGCCAGCCTCAGCCTGCTCCACTGCAAGCTCTGGAGTTAGTATGAGTCTCTACCTTCAGACTTACATTTTGATTACCAATGTGTGTGGCTCTTGTCGTGGCCACAATCTGGAGTGAGGCAGCTCTAGAGAAGCAGCAGCCTTGGAAGTACATTCAGCAGCACAGTCTTTGAGTTATTTCTTCAGAGCCATGTGCCTGACACATCTCCATGCCAACCTGTAGCAAGACTTTTATTTTTCTTCCTTGATTTTTTCAAAGAAAAATTATTGTTTTTGCTCAATGTAAACTATGAGTCAGAGAGTCTAATAAGTAGAATACATGTTTTATCTCATATAATAGTTGTAAAAACTCTACGGTCTAATAAAGTTTAAGCTCCATTTTACAAATAAAAAACAATTTACAAAATGTCTCAAGAATGGAACTCTAACCAAGGGACTTTAACTACAAATACAGAACTTTTTAACCTTACATAGTAAAACTATTTTCAAAAAATAATGCAAAACAAAATATAAGGCAATAAATCATCCTGACTGTCCCAAATTTATTTTTTTGTTAAGTGCACCTATTTCCATTCAGAATTTAGCAAGGTGAATTCCACTTTTATGAAAAAGAATTTTTTTTAATTATACTGTTAGATATAGGAGGGTGACCCTTATGGTGATTAATGTTTAGTGTCAAAGATAGAACAAATGTAAATGAATATATAAGACTTCAGATGAAAGAGAAGAGAAACAAATAAGGCAATGACTACATCTAAAAGTATAGCTTACAAAATCAGTGATATAAAAACAAAGAACCATGAAGTAATGTTTTATAGTTGTTCTTCACTAGTGGAACTCAAGATATGATGCCTAGTATAAAGAATTTGTAACCATAAAGTTGAATTTTAAAGACCTAAAATGCTGTAAAATATAATGCTAATCAAGCATAACACATTCTCAAGGATGCTACAGGCATTTAGAAATTGTGCCCCTATGGAATGTTCTATACAAGCTCCAACAATCTTTTAATTATATACAGTCAGGGCAATAATATGCTAGTATTAATATAATATATCAAAATGTACTATTATTAGAAAATGAAACATAAACTGAGAAGTTGTTTAGGTGTTACATTTTCACAGGGTTAGATAGATGTACTAATACTGAATTTTTCAAATAAAGAACAGATGAAATATATGGGTATGGAAAGATCAGAGAACAATTTGTCCTAATAATTAATTTCCATTTTTTGATTATTTATTTATTTTATTTTTAGGGAAGGATCGGCAGGGTGTTCAGGGTCTCACTACTAGATCTGACTCATAGTGACTGGCCTGTGTACAGCCTCCCAAGACCTGAGATTATAGGCACGTGCCAGCATGCCCAGTCTCATTTGCCATCTCAGGGAGCCCCAGGGGCAAGGCTGGCATGGCAGGGCTGGGTATCAAATACCCCGTCCCTGCACCTGCTTTCAGGCTTTAATCCACTGAGCTATTTGGCAGGCCCCATCTTGGGGTTCTCACAGTAAATTATTATAAATACCATTTTATTTTGTATTTTTTAGTAAAGGTCTACAGGGTCTCACTATGTAGATTGGATGATCTGCCTGTGTTCACCCTCCCGAGAGCTAGGATTACAGGTGTGCACCTCCACTCCCAGTCTCACTCTCTGTCTCAGCACACCCCAGGGGCCGGGCCAGCACAGCAGGCTGGGAATCAAACCCCGGCCACTGCATTTGCCTAAGCAGAGGCTTTAACCCCCTGAGCTATTTAGCCGGCATTATAAATACCTGATAAATAGGTACTGAAAATGTTTTAATAAATTTTAATGCCACTGCAATCCAACAGCTACTAAAATGCTTTTATTATACTTTAAGAGCCACCTGTTTCATTACAGTGGCTTAACAAAATTACCTAAAGACTTTGCAATATGATAGCCAATGTTTAAATTAGCGTACACACAACCAAAAGCCTTTAATGTCATCACTGTTATATTCCCAAATAAACTAGTTCTACAATCTTTTCAGGGCTGGGGAGATAGCTCAGCAGTCTAAGCACCTGCCTGGCAAGTGCAAGAGCCTGGGTTTGATACCTGTTATCGCATGCTGTGCTGACCCTGCCACAGGCACACGCTGCCGGCCACCAAAACCAGACATGGAGATGCATACCTGTAATCCCAGCATCAGGAGGCTGAGATTGAAGGATCACTACAGTCCCAGCTGTGTAGCGAGACCCCATACCAAATAAATAAATAAATAAATAAATAAAATTTAAAAATAAAATATTTCCTATGCAACAATCCTCCACCTTAATATCATTATATCCTCCCAGCTCAATTCACACACAAGAGTAAAGTAAGTAACACAACTACTTCAAAAAAGAAAGAATAGATGTTGAAGTTGGCATAGGTTTCAAGGGATACATACAACTATAGACTGCTCAAGGCTATGTGTTTGCATCCCACACGTACTCTCTCTGGTCCTTACAAACATTGCTCTTCTGGAAAGCTTCACAATGTTTCTAATGGATTTATGCCAACCATGGCAAGAAATCCCAAGTGACCAGTATGTAATGGTGCTCAAAGGCTACTTCTCCACCCAAGTGACTTCAACAACAGTGTGGTATTCCTGGGATCATCTTGGACTCTTCCTTTTAACATTTACTAAGCCTATCCTACAAGCAGTGCTGTAGGGGAGACGGTGGAGAAAGCAGAGGCCTGCCTGTCCTGTGCACAGTCATCTTCACCACTTCACCCGTTTTGCCATCATCCTGCAACATTGGCTGAGCTTCCTCTGGGGCTTCGTCAGCATCCTGCCATGCCAGACTCCCTCCTGTGAATGAGATTTGTGTCCTGCACTTCAAGGTATCACTCAGATTCCTTCCGCATCAAGTCTGAACAAGAAGAGCAAGGGCAGTCTCTCGAGAACCATTCGCATAAACAGATTGCCACTTCTTGTGTAGCCACACAGAGAGAAAATCTGCTCTTCCTGTATCTTTCTGTACCCATGTTCTTCATGATAAGTTTCCAGAGGTTCCATTTTTATTTAATTCACCTTGCATTATATTTAAATCTGTGACATTCGGAGTGTGCTACTAATCCTTATTGTGCATAATAGAAAATAAAGTGAAATCCTATTATCTCAACTTGAGTCTGTTTTCTTAGCAATGTTTTGGAATAGCAATTCAATATAGCATTTCTTTCAATTTAGAAACATCTCATTTATAAATTTAGAATAAAATACCTAAACTCTTCTATGTTCCTGTAAGTTTACATTTCCCTCACTTCTAACTGCATTCTGGCTGTGAAACTATGTTATGAGTATTTCTAAATACACTCCAAGATTAGAATAGAAGAGACCTGTGGTTGACACTGATGTTTGGAGTATGCACTGTGGATACACCTTCACATGAGTCTTCACAATGGCTAAACATGAATTTTTTTATGTATTTAGTACAGAATCTACAAGGTCTCACTACACAGATTAGACTTACAGTGCTTCTCTTGTTTTCAGCCTCTCAAGTACTGGGATTACAGGCACATGCCACCACGTCCAGGCTCAATCACAGTCTCAGCACAGTATACCAGGGATCTAACCCCCAGCCCCTATACCTGCCTAAGCAGATGCTTTAGTCTGCTGAGCTATCTGGCTGGCCCCAAAGCATTTAATTTCTACCTAAGAAAGCTTCCATGGAAGGGAGGCTATCTCTTAAAACTTCTAAGGAAGGAAGCTAGTGGTCATGACTTCACTCAGGTGGCCTCATTTCTGCCTTTTCTATGTCCTAAATAAGGTAAAAGAAAATAATTTTGTCTTATTAAATGTTTGTTTTCTTTATCAGTGTTCCAAGCACAAAAAAGTCACAGTTCTTCAACACAGCTTTGAAATTTGAGCAAAACTCCCACTTGTCATACAAATATTCTTTTGAATAATCTGACGTCATTCTACAAGAAGAGATTATAAAGAGAAATATAGAAGTCAGCTATACTTTGCACAGTATCATCTTTCTGAGCATAGCCACAACTGTTGACTGGCTTATTGCAGAACAGCTGGGGTTTTCTGCCTGTGTTTTTCAAATCAGAATAAGATATTTGAATAGGAGACAGGTACAGCCAGAATGAGGATACTTTGCTTTGTGTCTTTCCTTTCTTACTTTTTCTAGTTTACTTTCGTACAACTGGATATAAAAACAATTTTACTCTAAGATGCATTAATTGTTGCACTAAAAATATGAGAAAAATACTGAGTTAGAACAACATGGTAAATAAAACCGCAAGAGGGGGGTGCATGGAGCTGGAAGACTTAACAAGCCTTTGCTAAGCTTAGCTATTTATTTCAAATGTGCACAGTATGAAATTAATGAAGATACTTTTGATGGCCAAGATTTCTATTACTTCGAAATACTGTAATGCATGTAAGTACACAAGAGTGTGTTTAGAACACCATTACTGGAATCCACATCTTGTCTTTTTACTAAATAAATTTAGATTTATTTGCTTCATTAATGAGAAAACTAATCTAAGTTAAGTTGTAGTAAACACACTCTGATGATAAGGCATATATGGCAGCTTTGCTCCATAGAAGTTTAATTCTACCTCTTAAATGGAAGAATATTTAAAATGCAATTGTTTTAAAATTTCTTGGCAAACAGTTCCCCAAGAATTGGCGCAGTTTCCTCATCCCTGCATGTAAGTGAGTTCCCGACTTTATTAAGACTTCAGGCTCTTCACTGCCAAGAAAAAAAAAAATCACTGAAAAAGCAAACAATAAGAGTTGGGTTTTTAAATAAGTTTAGGTTTACTTAGGCTGTTGAAAATTTGGTTTGGAAGAAATCAAACACTACTTCAGCTTTAAGAGAGAGGGATTGTGTCTGAATATTCTTTTTTATGAGCTTTACAATTGAATTATCGCCATTGCACTAGAAAATCTACTTTCATAATTTTGGTATTAGCCGTTACTTTATTTCAACTAAACTTTACTAAGTACAAAAGTTGAAAATCAGCTTAATTATTTCAATATTTTCTACAGAAATTACTTGAGGTTAATAAGTGTAGGATAAATTATAAACCAGAAAAAGGAATTTTCACTGTTTGTCTAGGTTCATACAACAGAGAACTAGGCGCCGCCTGCCAGCAGATAATGAGTAATTCCTAAATGAAATAATATCTTTGTGATATTTAAGTACCTAATTTCACAGGATAGAAAATGTCAAGCACTTAAGATTTCAATTCATAGATGTTGTTACATAAAATTAAATATGAAAGGGAAAGATTTCTTTTTCAAAATGAACATTTAGCTTATTGCAAAACTCAGCACATTCCGAATAAATTCAAAGATCACCTACCCAGATGATGTTTGAGAAGGAACCTGTTGCTATGCTCTTTTTATTTTGAAGAGTAAAAAACAGGAGCAAGAAAAACAAAAGCAAAGACTGAAACAGGGTAACATATAACAATGCATACGTTACAGATTTTCAAAACAAGAATATCTGATTAACAGTGATTGATATATTATCTATTTTTATCGTCAAATCTGTTACTCAGATTAACAGATATAGTTATGCAAGATGGAACACATGATTGAATATTACCACATGCTTTCTAGAATTCTTAAATTTTTGTTTTTGTCTCTCATTTTCTTTTATTACTTTTCTTAAAAAATTACTTTATAGATAGTATAGTGATAATTGATATGACACTGGAAATGGAACACATTTAGAAGACCAAGATGACACGTATTTGCAACATGGCTTTAGTATTACACGTTGTTGTCCTCAATGTAGTTGCTTATTTCACAGATATCAAAATATGGAGTTAGTCAGGGTAGAATTCTACCCATTAACTGCTATTTTCACAAACCTGATGGAAATTCCTAGGACTATGACATTCCTGTACACTCTGATGGTGCTTTTCAGCTGTATAAACATATCTATTTCTCAATGTTAAATAACCCCACAAGAAAACGTATTTTTCCACACTGACCATTCAATCTCAGAGATTACCCCCTTAAATATATTTATAATCTCACATATTGTGTGTCTTACCTATTTTTTCTCAATCTGCTAGATTGGTCGTTGCCACCAACCAATCAATCAATACTTGGTACTTGTCTGTTGTGATTGTGAAACTCCCTTTTAATCATCTCACTTCCAAACTTAATGTCTCAATTCCTTCACCCTACCCTCAAAGGCCCGATTTTACAACTCTTTCATCATCTCTGTGGCTCTTCTCTGGGTTCCCTGAAAGTGCCCAATATCCCTGCAAGGCTTCAAATCCCAAAACTCAGTAATAATTTCTCTCCTTTCATCTGCTGCCATGTGGTGATAGTTGTGGGCTTGGTTTCTCCCATGACCTAGATTGTAGAAAACTTTAGGATAAACGTTTTACTTCTTTGCTTATGAAGCACTTTTGTTGATTGCAGTCTCCTACAGAACCTGGTATTTGATGGGTATTTTCTCATTTGTTTTATCCTTCTCTTTTACATA
>NW_004524695.1:4140107-4143545 GCF_000260255.1 Octodon degus | reverse complement strand
ATATTCATTCTCTTCTGAAGATATGAAGGCATTCAGCACAAGTTCCTTAAGATGTAGCAGTTTTCAATTAAGTTTTATATTTGACTTTAAATTAAAGAGGAAACAAAATACTTGTTAGTGAGCATTTGCAATTTCTTTTCAAAGTAGAAATGCATGAGCTTATCAATCCAAACACTGGTTTTTCTTTTAAACACATTTATACTAAAAGTGATTACTTGAAAGATATGGCCAAAAGGGCAATACCTAGGATTAGCACCTCTTAACCCAAATGCCCATCAATTGAGGAATGGATCAAAAAGATGTGGTATTTTTGTAAAATGGAGTATTACTTGGCTATAAAGAAAGATAAAATTTGAGGCTTTTAGAGGTAAATGGATGAAATCACAAATTGTACTCCTAAGTGAAATAAATCAGCCTCACATGTGTAAATATATTGTCTCCATAGTGTAATAAACAGAAAAAATAAATAAGATCCAAAAGGTGCAAAAGATATTGTGCAAGGGAAAGAAACTTCTCAAGAGGAAAGAACAACTGGGTTGGGAGAAAGGAGAAAAGAAGGGAAATTGTATTTGTATATAATATATTGCGTACTTATATATTTTGTATATTATGCATATTTATATAATATATGCTATACAATATATATACTACCCTTCTTTTCATAAACAAGATAGTTAAGGTAATTGTACTGCTTGTTTCTATTGTTATTAAAAGGAACAGTTATTGCTTATATTGTTGGATCAGATTTGCTTGCCTATATCTGGTAATCGGTGCAATACTTAGAAGATAACAATATGTAATATAATAACCATTGTTAATTTCCTATCATCTTGTTTTAAAGTTTTAAAATTTTGCATGATTTTATTTTTTTATCCTCTTTAAAGTAAAAAATAATGAATAGAATGCTTTCTTAATCAGAATCTATACCCTGAACATAACAGACAAGATAAAATAACTACTATATTAGAGAATTGATGAAGTTTACTTTAGAGAAATCTTGGAGACTGAGCTAGTGAACTAGTAAAAACAGTATTATATTAAAAAAATAAAAATAATAGAAATAAGACTGCATGCAACTGAAGTACTTTCAAGACATATATACTCAGAAGGCAGAACTTTATTGATTTATTTATTTGGCACATTCTTAGAGTCCGTGGTAGAAATCGAGGCCATTCCATCATTAAATTCCTTCACTAATATGTATGTGTTAACTGTCTTTGGTATGACAGGAACTGTGCTAGATTTTGCCCCCATAGAGTTAAATTTTGTCTGTGAAACAACTTAATAAAGGTGAAGATGTATAATTCACAATAAAGTTGTATGCACCAAAATGAAAGGAAAAATAAAGCAGGTAGGGAACATCATTTTGTTTTGTTTTGTTTTTATTTAGTATAACTCTGTTGATACAATGCCAATGTCAGCAGAGACCTGAAGGGAGGGAGGGAAACTTTTTGATATCTAGGAAAGTATAAGTAGTATGTGAACAGTAGGTGCAAAAACTAGGTTCCAAAGATTATTTAGCACATTCAGGAAAGATCAGTGGCAGACAGAAGGCCACCAGTGCTCCTGTTGTCACACCACCTACCTGGCTCCCACTGCTGCGCCGGTCTTGCTCTTGGTCTGACCATACTGCCACCAGGGCTGTGTGTGAGTCCTAAAGCAGTACTGTGGTTCCCACTTCCACTACTCCCTGCAGTGTGGGCCCACACCTGTGATTAGTCTGAGGACAAGGGCTCAGGACCCTTAGTGCTACTGGAAATAGCATCTGCACATACCACTCTACCTGCAGGGCTTGTATGAGCAGTGCCTAAGGAAAACCCTAGCACAGGACAGGAGCAACCACCTGCATTGTGGGAGTTGCCACACAGTGAAACCCCTCATACTCTGCTGTTTACAGCACACCTGCGACATTTGCTAGAGTCTCCGATAGTCTACAGGAATGAGATTTCCACCACGGTGCCTAAAGTAATTGACTACAACCAAAGAAGCTGTAGGGACTCTACAGCATAATGTCCAGACTAATAGGTGACAGTGCGTTATTGTGTAATAAAGTCACTCAAAGACACTTTTTCAAAGGAAAGCCGCTGGCTAAGGGTGCCACCCAGTAACAATGGTAGAGACCTCAAATCCAGTAGATAAGCAAAACTCAGTGTAGCAGTATAATGAACATGATTTTAAAAGATAACATGACAGCTACAAAAGAACATGGCTTTTGGGGCTGGGGAGATAGCTCAGCAGCATGAGCATCTGCCCGGCAAGCAGAAGGTCCCAGTACTGGAAAAAAAAAAAAAAAAACCAAAAACAAAAACATACAACAGCAACAAAAACATGACTCTAAAAATAGATCCCAAAGAAATCAAAATGGATAAAATACTTGATAAATATTTTAAAAGAAAGATTATACAAAAAAACCTCAATGAGATCCAACATAATACAGATAAGGAATTAAATGAAAATAGGAAACCAGTGACAGACATAAATGAGAGATTTGGCAGTACATATTAAAAAACATAAGTATGGAAAATAAAGAATTCATTAAGTGAAAGAAAAATACTACTTAAGGACTCAATGAGAGATCTGGTCAGGTAGAAGAAAGCTTATCTGAGATTGAAGACTGGTCTTTTGAAATATCCCCATTAAATAAATTATCAGAAAAGGAGGAGAAAGAGTTAAGACTACAGAAAATAAGACTGGGAGTGGTGGCGTGCACCTGTTATCCCAGCTTTTGGAAGGCTGTAAACAGGCTGATCACTACAAGTTGAATCTAGTAGTGAGACCCTGAACATCCTGTAGATTCTTCCCCAAAATAAAAAAAAAAATTACAGGAAATATATCTGATGAAATTTAAGGTGATTTTCTAGAATCGTAAGGCAGCTATTGACACTTGTGGATGCGCAAATTAAAGGACCACAAAGAGACAGGACCAGGAAAGATCTTCACCACACATCAAGGTCAAACTGCAAAAGGGGTAAGACAAAGACAGTGTTGGAAGTCTCCCGGTGTCATGTATGGCATACTCCCATTAGAAAAATAGCAGATTTATCTGCAGAAAATGTATAGGCCAAGAATGATGCTTTCTACATACAGAAAGAAAATAATGCCATACCAAGATGACAATACATGATGAGGCTATCTTTCAAAATTGGAGGAAAAAAACCCATCTGAAATAGACAAAAGCAGTGAATTTGTAAGGATTGGACAAATAGCTCAGCTGATTAAAGTACCTGCAAGCAGGCACTGGGGCCACGAGTTCGATCCCTGGGCCTGCAGTTTCAGCCTGGCCCCTGGGGCCCACTGAAATGGCAGTTAAGACTGGGCATAGTAGTAGGTCCCTGTAATCCCAGCTCTTTGTGAGGCTGTAAACATGTTCGTCACTATGAGTCTGACCTAGCAGTGAGACTCTGAACATCCTGTAGACCCTACCCTAATATATATATA
>NW_004524695.1:4131293-4140007 GCF_000260255.1 Octodon degus | reverse complement strand
TATATATATATATATATATATATGCAGTGAATTTGTGACCATTGTATAGGGAACTCTATATCTATAAAGACAACCACCTTCAAGGAAAGCCTGTGAATGTATAAGTTCTACTAGAAAAGTAGAATCTAAAAGAGAAACAGAAAAGAAACATTATCAATATAGTAAACTAGCAATCCATAAAGATCAACAAATTTACTTATATTATTGGAAGAAAATGACAAGAATATGTCCTTAAAAATCTTAAATTTGAATTTGAAGGGACAAAATTATCCAATTAAAAGATCCAATTAAGCGTGCAGGTGCCTAGAATTCCAGAACTCTGGGAAGCTGAGATAAGAGGATTGCAAATTGGCTCCTAATCTGGGCAACTCAGTGACAGTAAGACCCTGTCTTAAAATTCAAAACAAAAAAGATCCAAACTAAAATATGAAAATTCAGACTAGCTAAATAGATTTTTAAAAATATGCTACTTTTAAAACATTACACAAATAACCAATGATGTTGAACTTTTCTTCATATATTTAGTTGCCATTTGTATTTCTTCATCTGAGAAGTGTGTATTCATCTCAGATGCTCATTTTTGGGTTGGCTCATTGAATTTGGGAGTTCTACCTTTTATAATTCTGTATATGTTCTAGACAGAAATCCTTTGTCTGAGGGACAATCTGTTAATTTTTTTTTCCCAATTCAAACAAAAGTGAGATTCCATCTCACCACAGAAAGAATAGCTACCATCAAGAAGTCACCAATAACAAATTCTAAAAGCACTGTGGGGAAAAAGAACACTTCTCCACTCTTGGTAGGAGTGTAGACTGGTCCAATCACTATGGAAGTCAGTGTGGAGATTCCTCAAAACACTAGGATTAGAGGTCCCATTCAACCCAGCTATTTACCTCCTAGGTAATTTTCCAGAAGAATTAAAAACATCATATCACTGGAAGAAATATATGTACACCCATGTTTATAGCAGCATAATTTGTTATAGCTAAATCTTGAAAAAATTCCAAATGCCCATCAACTGAGGAATGGATGAAAAATACATTGCATTTTTACACAATGGAGTATTACTCAACTGTAATTAAAGATAAACTCAAGGCTTTTATAGGTAAATGGATGCAACTGGAGTCCATACTCATAAGTGAAATAAGCCAGACACACATGTTTAAACATCATATTATCTCCCTAGTGTAAGAACCTGAAAAATAAAGTCTGAAAGGTACTATAGATACTGTGAAAAGAAAAGAAACTGTTCAAAAGGAAGGAAAAGCTAAGGCATAGGAAAGAATAGAAAAAAAGAAGCAAGGCAAAGATATATCTCTATATATATACATATATATACATATACATACATATATATATATATATATATATATATATATATCTCACAGGATAACTTGAATAATTGTACTACTGGTTTCTACTGTCCTATTGTGAAAAACTTTAATGCTTTTCTCTCTTTTTTAAAATTTTTGACAAATTTTTCATGCTTATATGTTGTAATCTGAGCAACTAATTTGAAGACAACAATATGTAATATAACAGCCATTGTTTGAATTCGTATCATATTGTTTAATGAAAGTGTGTATCATTTCTAATTGTTTTTGTATTTTATTGCCTTTAAAAAATAGAAGAATAAAAAACATAATAAAAAAACCTTACCTTTCAAGTAAAATATCGCACATACTTAAAGTAAAAGTATGAAAAATAACATTTTTAGCAAGTGGAAATATAAAATGAAAAAGAGTAGCTATATTTATATATGACAAAATAGAATTTTAGGCAAAAACCATAAGAAAGGACAAGGAAATCACTATGTAATGATCAAGATCAATTTCAAAAGAAGATATAATGATTATAAATCTATATGACTTCATGCCACCCAATTCTTTTTACAAACACTATCTTCCCTAAAGGGAGGTAGGCTGCAATGCCTTAATAGTGATGAGCTTCAACACCATACTTTTATCAACTGGAAGTTTATCCAGACCCTAAAAAAGTCAGAGTTAGACTTTACCATAGATTAAATTAAAGGACATTTAGAGAACATCTTATCTAACAGCTGTGCAGTACATATTTTTAAAGAATGTTTTCTAGAATGGGTAATACATTAGGAAACAAAATTAGACTTAAAAATCATGGTACCATTAAGTCTTTTCTGATTATAATGGATCATAATTTTCAGGAACAAAAGAAATTGTAGAAAGTATCTGAGTACATCACGGCTGAACAAAACAATTTGTAACGATAGTTACTCATTGAGAAAGTCAAAGGAGCTATCAAAAATGTGTTGAAAGAAATAAAAATAGAAATAAAAGATTTCAAAACATATGGGATGGAACAATAGCCACACTAAGAGAGTAGTTTACAGCAGTGAGTTCCAACATCAAAGGAGAATGAAAAAGATTTCAAAGAGTAACTCATTTGAAACTGTTAGAAAAAGTTTTGAAAATGAAATTTGAGGAAATGAAAATGTCAGGGACAGAAATAGAAAGAGAGATACATACAAGTCAATGAAATAGAGCCACCACTATGAAAACATAAGTTGACAAACTTTTCACTAGACTAACCAAGAGGGGATCAAAAGGCCTGAATAAACAAAGTTAGAAAACTTTACAACCAATAGCACAGAAATACAAAAGAGCACTAATGGTTATCAAAAGAAGGTATATATTAACACATTGGAAAATGTAGAAGAAACAAAGAAGTTTCTGGATGTGTATGACCCACTAAAATTAAGCCAAGAGAACATAAAAGCCTCAGCAGACTAATAATAAATCATGAAATGGTAATGATAATAAAAGATTGCTCGAAGAATGGGTGGTTTCAGTGCTGAATGACACAAAACATTTAAAGAAGAATTTAGTGAAAGTAAGATTTAATGGGGCCAGGGAGATAGCTCAGTAGAATAAGTGCTTGCCTGGCAAGCACAGGGTCCTGAGTTCAATCTCCTGTACCGCAAAAAAGGAAGGAAAGAAAGAAAGAAAAAAAAAAAAAAAAAAAAAAAGAAGAAGAAGAAAGAAAGAAAAGGAGAAAGGAGAAAGTAAGATTTAATGAAAAATTTAATTCAAACTATTGTATAAAGTTGGAAAGCAGAGAACACTCAAAAACTCATTCTGTCAGACCAGTATTTGTCATTTATCAGTGCTGAACAGATAAAGCAAAAAACAAAATTATAGCTAACATTCCTAGTTAACATGTATGCAAAAATTCACAACAAAATACTAGCAGATAAAACTGAACAGTACATAAAGAAAATCACTTACAATGAACAAACAACTTTGTCCCAAATAAGTATGGGTGGCTCAATACACACAAATCAATAAACACAATATATTATATCAGCAGAATGAAGAATAATACTCATATACTCATCTCAATAGATGCAGAAAAGCATTCAATAAAATTCAATGTCTCTTCAAGATTACAATCCTGAGCAAAATAGGTGAAGATTATATCCCAAAAAAATAAGATGTATGTGATAAATCTAATGTCTATATCATGCTGAAAGGGAAATACCTGAAACCCTTTCCTCTGCTATCAGGAGCAGGACAAATATGAAAGGTTTCAGCCATAGCAATTAGTCAAGAGGAAAAAAATAACACTTGTTTGAACAGGAAAATTGGAAGTCTTATTATCCTTAATTGTAGGGTATTTCATTCTGTATTTAGAAAACCTTAGACTCATCCAAAAGACTACTAGAACTCATAGATTCAGCAAAGTTACAATGTACAAAATCAATAAAAGAAATAGTAGTTTTCTACATCCTAGAAACAAAGGTGCAAAGAAATAAAACCTGAGTTCAATCCCATTCACCATGCTAAAAATGAGCTAGAAATAAATTTAATGAAAGAAGTGAAAGATATCTCCAATGAAAACTAAAAACCTTGATGAACAACAATATATATATATAATATATATATATAATATATATATATATATATATATAGAGAGAGAGAGAGAGAGAGAGAGAGAGAGAGAGATTCATGGATTAGAAAAATTAATATTGTTAAAATATCCATGTCAAAAAAAGTTACTGAGGGACTCTATACAAAGTTCAACAAAATACTAGTGACTGTCTTTATAGAACTGGAATAAGCAGTCCTAAAATTAAGATGGAAGCATATAAGACCCTGAGTATTCATGACAATTTTGAGTGAAAACAACAAAGTTGGAGGAATCACACTGATTTCAAGATGCAGTACCTAATCATAGTAACCAAAGCAGCGTGGTATTTGCACAGCAACAGACAAAAGCAAAAAACAAGGGCTGGCCAAATAGCTCAGCAGATTAAAGAACCTGGAAGCAGGCTCAGGGGCTGGGGGTTCGATTCCCTGGCCTGTTGTGCCAGCCCTGTCCTCAGGGCACACTGAAATGGAATTGAGACTGGGTGTGGTGGCACCCACCTGAAATCCAGCTTTTGGGAGGCTGTTAAGAAGTGGATCACTATGAGTCCGATCTAGTAGTGAGACCCTGAACACTGAAACCTGGCCTATTTCTCCTTCCCATATAAAATTTAATTCAAAATGAATCACAAATCTAAATGTAAGATCTGAATATCCAAAACTGCTAGAAAAAAAAAAAAACATTGGGATGACATATAGATAGCGATATAGGTAATGATTTTTTTTATTCTCAATTTGTACAAGCTTTGGTTGGTTTTTAAAATATTGATCTACCTCACATTGTTGGAATTAAATCTACCTGATATTAGCATCTTATAACTTTTATATATTACTGGATTCAATGTTCAATTTTAGTAGGATTTTTTTGTGTGTGCACATAATTATGAGGGACACTGTTGGATAGTTTTGTTTG
Organism: Octodon degus; assembly: GCF_000260255.1. Taxonomy (NCBI): domain Eukaryota; kingdom Metazoa; phylum Chordata; class Mammalia; order Rodentia; family Octodontidae; genus Octodon; species Octodon degus. The sequence goes on along the minus strand of NW_004524695.1, from coordinate 4,135,192 downwards.
TTATCTTCATCTTATTTAGCATAGTTCCATTGACTTGATAATATGAGCTGAAAGTTTTGATTTTTTTTCAAACCAAAAGGTAGGACAGTTTCAATAATTAATACATTGCATACATTCTTCCTAGTGGTTAATTGCTGTTCAAGATGTGGACATGATCTCCTATTTACAGACACTATTAGAACAAATCCCTCTATTCATTAAGAGAATGTAACTATATATCTATCCTAACCATTTTGAATACACAAACACAAAATGAACCTTCATCTGTATCCCCTTTTTTGTTAAGGTTTTGATTTTTTAAGACTTATTTTGTGGCCTGATATATTGCCTATTCTAGAAAAGTTTCCCAAAACTGCTTTAAGGTTCCATTCACTGCACAAGATTGCACAGGATTTCAGTTGATTGTGTTTTCAATTTGTGTTACATATTTGGCACCATTATGTCGTAAAAAATCATTTTGACAGAGGGACTAGGTTTATAAGTCAAACAGAGTGGACGATAGTACAGCTATTTACTTGAGAGACCATGTTTTCATGAATGAATGGCTCATAGGGATAAAAACCAGTAATTGTATAGTGTATCCACAATATAGATGTACACATCCATGCATATGTGTGCCTATCTATTTTGCCAAGGTCAATTTTTGACACCTAATAAGTAACCGAGCTATAGTCTTTTCCGTTTTTCCTTAATTCACCTTCTATGATGGAAATAAAAATGAACCTGACTATCCTTTCATACCAGAGGTTAATGAACTACAATTTAGAGACACTCTTTCTGTTTCACTTGAGCACAGCCACTCCAATTGTGTTCCTGTCACCTATAGCTGTTTTCATGCCAAAACAGCACAGCAGTTACAACAGGTGTTTTATGGACCCAAAGCCTAAAATACATCTAATCTGAAAAAGATTACCTACCCTGATTGAGGTAAGTCTCAGATTATGAAGGGCATAGGGCTGATAGCATTTATACTGCAGGTTTTAGCAGAAATTATCCCACAAAATAAAAGTCAATGTTCTTAGAGTTTCCTACAATGACCATACACCAATCCACTTCTGCACTTTCTCCTCTGTTCTAATACCTCTATAATCTTTTGGCTTACAACTCTTCCTTTATATCCACACTAACCCCTTTAATTCTCTTCAGAAACTGAGATATATTCTGTCCTGGGGTCTTCCTCTGGAAGTTCCTTCTACCTAAAACTTTCTTCTATCAAATATTCCCAACACTCATCCTCATTTCCTTATATTTTCTGCTCAAGTTGCCTTTATTTTTTCATGACATTCCTTAACTATTCTATAATTATTAGAATAGTTGAAGAGATTCAGTCTAAAATTTCAGTCATTCCCAAATCGCTCATAAATTCATTTTAAAAATTCCTTCAATGTATTTTAATAAAAATTTGTATATATTTATGGACAAACAATATCAAGTCCTAGTATAATCTACCCTTTCCACATTGTTAAAACTTTTTCTTTAATATACAAAAAAGTAATTTTTTTCATAAAGTTACTGAGAAGGCAATTCATTACTGGTCTTAAAATTTTCCTGGGGGCTGGGGAGATAGCTCAGTAGAATAAGTGCATGTCTGGCAAGCACAAGGGCATGAGTTCAATTCCCGGTCCCTCCCCCCAAAAAACAAAAAACAACCTTTCCAATTTTGTCCCAATATTCTGGTGAGAGGCTAAAATATGAATTGGTTGGGTAATGAAGGGAAAACTTAGGGAATGAAAATCAGATAGTCACTGGTGCCTGTTTCTGTAGTCAGGTACCCTCTGTCCTGTAATACTCAACACACTATTGGCTCACCATAGTTTTTTCTCCAAGATCACATCAAGCAAAGCATCATCACCTTATTTCATACCTGATTTTTATTTTCACTATCTTCTTTAGCAAAATGTCTGCCTGACTTTGCCAAATGTTGAACTGACCATGACTTTTTTTTCTACTTGCAAATTCCAGGTATGGATTCTAGGTGCAGCATGGTCTCATTTATGTTTTCTGATTTCACCAAGGCACCCATGATATTTGCCAGGATCTGGAATGGTGTCATACATTGGTACTTACATAGTATGTCCAGGACCCCAGGATTAATACTCATAACTAGGGACCCAAGAGCACTGCAGTAGCAGCCTAAACACCTAGTCAGTAGAATATACTACTTTTGAAAGGATATCATTTTTTCCATGACCAATTTCTTTTTTGAAAAAAGTATTCAAACAAACCAACGATACTTGAGAAAGAGAAACATTATGATACTTTAGAAATGAGAGCGTATTTTAAGTGAAATTAATCAGGCATTGAAGCATAAATAGAATGTTTTCTCTTATATAAGAAGTCCAAAGTATAAATGATGGAGGAAAATAAAAGCAAGAAAGTAGGCTGAGGAGGTGGCTTAGTGACATAAGCACGAGAGAGAGAGAAAGAGAGAGAGAGAGAGAGAGAGAGAGAGAGAGAGAGAGAGAGAGAGAGAATCTTTTCTGCAAATTGGAAGATGACCAGGAAATGGAAGTGAAGGGAAAGAAGAGGGGAAGAGGAAGCAAAAATAATAGAGATGTGTTTCATGCCTGCACCAACTCCTCAAGATTACTGTAATCATGATGGAATGCAATCAAGTACTAATTAAAATAAAAAATAAAGAGGAGAGCCAACTTTTAAATACAGAACTTAGTGAATAGAATTTCTTTAGCTGGGCTATAAACAAATGTGAACTTCTTGGGAGAGGAAATGAAGAAGGAACAATAAAATATCCAAGCTGTTTGCCTGGATAGCTGTGTTCACATCAGATAAAAGAGGGTCCTGCAGCCCGACAAGCATGAGGTAAGCCAACCAGTGGCAGGATTTCTTCTTATCTGCTTAGAAACAAAGAAAGACCATGTGAGGGAAGATAGGAAGGTTATTAATTTTTTTTCATATTTTACATAGGGTCTCACCATGCAGCTCAGACTCATGGTGATCCTTTTGTTTTCAGCCTCCCCAGCACTGGGATTACAGGCATGCACCACTGAGCCTGGACTCTCTGGCTGGCTCAGTGCATCCTCAGGGGCAGGGATGGCATGGTCTGTGGTACCAGGGATTGAACTCCAGCCCTTGCACTTGCCTAAGAGGGTGTTTAATCTGCTGAGCTGTCTCGCCAGCCCTGGCAGTTTATTATTTAAAATGTACCATACAGAAGAGGCAAATGTACAGCAAGATGTCATGGTATTTCTGAACAACTGCCTGGATAGCTAACATAGCACAATAATACTGTGCATATTATAATGTGTGCATTACATTTTACAACTTCAGAGGCTGTCTTGTTCCTTCAGCCTCCTACGTTATTATATTCATCCCCAAACTGCTTCTCTAAGAGCACCCCCACCCAGCTATTTCAAAATGAAGTAATTTTTCATTTTCTCATGTTTTCACTTCATGCATTCCCCATCCTGTTCTGTTCCCACTCCCACTTTTCGCACTCCAGAGCTTGTTTAATCCAGTCAGCTTGAATTTTGCCATCAATTTCTAGTGGGTGTCCTGGTTCCGAGCCCCTGTCCATCTCAGCAGGTATGTCTCACTTCCATTTCCATTAGGTTACAACTAAACGAGGCGGTTCTTTGAAGGGAGAGGAGTTGATACAAGGTCTTACTATTTCATTGAAACTGGCCTTCAACTCACTGAGTGGTCTAGGCCGGCCTTGAACTCAGGGGAATTCTCCTGCCTTGGCCTCCCAAGTGCTGGGTTCACAGGCATGCACCACTGTGTCCAATTTCTTTCTTTTTTTCTTTTCAAAGTTTTATTGATTAACATATAGCAATGAGGCAGTTTAAAATCAAATCAAAAGTACGGTTTCAACAAATAATACACTGCATATATTCTTCTTAGTGGTTAACTGCTGTACAAGAGGCAGACTTGTGATCCTA
>NW_004524695.1:4096254-4129670 GCF_000260255.1 Octodon degus | reverse complement strand
GCTGCTATAAACATAGGCACACATATATCCCTATGATATGATGTTTTCAGATCCTCTGGGAAAATTCCCAGTAGAGGAATAGCTGGTTTAAAGGGGATTATCAGACCAACTTTTCTAAGGAGTCTCCATACTGATTTCCATTTCAATCTCAGAGTCTAACCAGGATTCATCATTGCAATTATGGCTTAAATCCCATACTTCTATTTTACCTCCAACTCTGGATCTTCAATCCCAAGTGACTTCTAGCTTCAAGTCAAAAAATTTCTTCTTTTCAGCACTAAAGACTCTGTGATTGTCCCTACCCAGTCCTCCAACCTGATTTCAGATAGTTCATGCCTCACCCTTCCAACCCCAACAGCCATTCTCTCTCCCAGCCCTGCTGCAGTCCCCACTGCCTTCTCCCTTCTCCCCAGTGCACTCAGATCTGATTCTTAATGTCAGCTCCTGCTGTGCCCCTCCCACGTGAACTCCTGTGACTTCAGCCCATTCTGACTTTGTTGTTTCTCATTTCTCTGCTGGAAGCCCACCCTCCTTGTTAAAATTCTAATATTGCTTTCACATTGGTGAGAGGCCATGAGACACTTTCTAAATAACTAGATCTGGATGAAATGATGGGGGCTCAGATAAGAGAAAGAGAATGAAGAAGGAGGGGAGGCAGCAGAATGAAATTTTACAAACCAACTGCTTACTTAATTGGCAGCTGGATGGGGCTGGAGTGAATCCACTTTATACTTTCTTCTTCACTCAGGGCCAAGAAGTTAAGGAGCCCTCCAAGCTAGCTCTGTGCCTGGCACTGAGGCAAGTGGGTCACCTACACTGAACTGCATGATATTTTATCTTAATATAATGTCAGTGAACCAGATGCGAAAGCTGAATCACAGGTGTAACTTAAGCAATGCCACGTATCTACCACATTCTGTCAGGACTAAAGCCTAAGCTTGCTTGACTTCCTTAGGTATTTTTTATTAATCTGGATGGTGTTCAGAGACTTTTGCAGAGCATACAAATGATGGCAATACTGCTTTCCATTCTTAAATTGGTGTTACTATCAGTTATTTTTTTAATTGTTCCATTAACACCTTCATGAGGAGGTGTTTAATCAAAGCAGAGACTCTCTGAGCCACCTCCGCAGGGACTATCCAGATTTCTATGGGGTTTGATAAGTTCACCCTACTTTTTCCCTACAGAAGGAATTCTCCCAAGTTTCTATCTTTCAGAATTTTATTACATAATAAAGAGATGTTTCTTTCTGAATGTTAGTATTTCATACAATTTTATACACATGAAGGATTTCTATTACATTCACAGATTCCTGATATACTCATCTGGAGGTAGTGAAAGACCCTAAGGAATTTTTGTGGTTCCAAGATAAGTCCCAAATCAATCTATTACTGTTCACTGTGCACAGAATGTGATAATTCCCACAGAGTCTTTGGTGCTCAAAAAATTCTAAATCAAAAACTGAAATCTCCAAATCAAGATTGAAGGAAATAGTGGTGGAGATCCTTGGGTGAGATTCTAAAAAGACAGGCTAGACATTTTGTGATTTGTTCTGTTTTATCACACATAAGCCTGTTAGAAAACACAACCTTTTTGAGTCAGGATAAATGCCTGAGAATATCCTCTGCTTTGAGCAGCTCTTCAGGAGAGAGACAGGGAACAGGAAGAAGTTGCCAGATATGGAGAACTGTTTTATTATTGAGACTGGTTAGAAGTGATCACTGGAAGCAGACCTATTTTAGAAAGATTTACTATTGTTTAAATTTTTTTCTCAGACAATGTTGCCTTCTTGCTGCCTACAATGAAGCAGCCAGCTTCTCCAAATCCTCTCCCGTATGCCACCCTCATTAGTTCCAGAAGTCAGGACCTCACATCATGTCTCATACCTCCTCCACCAAGCAAGTCTTCATCTTCCCCAACATACAGCAGAGTCCAGGGGACACACATACAACAAAAAGAAAATTGTGGATAGACAACAATTTAAAAGTATGGAAATCTTGGGATATTTCACATATTTTGATTTTGAAAAGTATTTTTGGAAATAATTCCCAGTTAGAATTTTTGAAGGAAGTATCCTAAGATTCCAGTATTTCTTTACCAGTCACACTATTGTGGAATTGATTTCTTCTGGACATGCAAATGTGTGGAAACATCACTGAAAAATGACAGAATCCAGTATCAATGGGAACAAGGAAATTTTATTTGTGTATTTCCTTGAATGAAAAGAGTCAGGGAGTTTAGGAAAAGAGAATGTGAATGTAGTGAGTCCTTTGGTCCATTCAGGTTTCTGATGGAAATTAGTGGCTCATGAGCAACTTGAATAAACCAGTAAGTAACTTTAAAAACAAGGTTTTGAATTTGATGTTGAAAAATTAAATTAGGGTGGAAGGAAGGGAAAATACAAATTGAAATGTATTATGTATATGTACCAGTTCCCTACATTGAAAGTTATTATTGTGTGCTGCAAAGATGTACTAATAAAAGTTAAAAAATAAAGCTTTCACTGTTCTTTCCAAGTTGGAAAAAATGTAACTTCTTAAAGTTATACCAGCATTATTCAAGAAATGATCAGCCAGTATTATTAGAATGTCCTCTTAAGGTATGACCCATTGCCCAGGAGTCCACAGGTGACCTTGATCTCCCTGGTAAAACAATATCTATAAATAATGCATTAAGCATGTTCATATGCTGGCTGGATAACAGTATTCATATTTGCTCACGAATTCATGGGGCTTCTTATGATGCCGCTTTAGTTGTCAGCATAGTAACCTTTAAAAGGTGATTACGTGCTTCCTTTTAAAATGAGACCATAAAGTCTATGAATTCCAATATCAAGCCCAGGGCTGTGAAATGTGAGAGGAGGAAAATCACAATTCTATAGCATCAAGTTAAATGTTTGTCAAGTTTGTTGTGATGTGAACAGTTTATGTTTCCACTATTTTGTATGCAACAAATTCGCACCAATCAGAGGATAGCCATCTTCGCCAGTCATTCTCAGTGGGGGTCCCAGTTAGAGAATTCTGGGAGTTTGGATTGGCTGCCCAAGAATATTAACAGAAATGACACTTGTCAATGTCTAACTCACCAGCAGATCTCCAGATTTACACAAACACAAAGGAAAGTGATCCTCACTGTAGCAGAAGCTTTGGGCTTGGTTTGGTTTTCCTTGCAATTGTTCCATTCCCCGTTGATGGGCAACATACATTGGACTCTGAGTCTGCAACCTCGTTGTCTGTGTCTAGAAAATCCAGATTAGTGTTACACAAAAGCATAGTCTATCTGCTGGAAGAAGCAGAGGATTTGGGGAAACAAACAATGAGCATGCAGGAGTGTTTCTCCCCAGAAATACATTTTTATCTTCTCACTTAAAGCTTAGAGTTTGAGTCCTAAGACATTTTCTTTTGTAATTAAACTATGCCTGAAAAAATAAGAATAACAAAGAAACCAAACAGAGCCTCCCGCCAAAATAAACCCACAATGCCTTGAGTTTTTGATATTGTTGAATATATTTTTTCTTCACGCGTTTTAATTGTATATCTGCTTTTCTGAATGAACCTTGTACAAAATGAAAGGATTTTATTTGCATGTTTTATTCCATATTACTTTGAACCAGAAAAGATTGTGTGGAGAGGAAGGGGGAGGGGGGACACACAAGAGCTTCACAAACTGGGGTATTACTGCCATCTAGCGAGAAGCCCCGTCACTCGGGACAATCGGATTGGGTATTTCAGAGGATGGAGAGAGAGCTCTTCCGCACAGAAATCTCTCCGCTGGTGCATTCACCACGTAATGAGTTATTTCACGATAGAAGCATTTGTAGACGGTCAAACAGTACAAAGCAGTCTATTTCTTCCAGCTAAAAGGGAAAAACCCAGGCACTTTTAAAAGCAAATTCTTTATGGGAAGGCACGTTCCAACTGTAAAGGTGGTTAAACAGCAGGAAGGATTTATTCAGGGCAGCGATGTCTTTGAACACAGTCCAGATGGCTGCATGTCCACGGCTTTCCTCAAGTTGGTCACGTTCACACAAATCGCCAGGCAGCTTCGATGGTGTCTTAGTTTCCTTTCAAGCCTGTGATGATGTGTGATGAAAATACTATTTGCCATTCATACCCCTAATATATCTGCTGGTGATAGGAAAAACAGTATTAAATGCCCAAAGACTCACCACGTGGTGTTCTAAATGTTCAAGTTCGCTGCAAATCAAGAGGCAGATACATGAAATCTTGGCCAATTATTTTTATTTATTTTTGCTTCACATGGCCCAAGTGTTTACATAAAAAGAATGAATAATGAGAGACCCTGCATCTCCCTTCTCTAACCCTCTTTTAGCTTCCTCTCCTATCAAAGTGGTAGCCAGGCCTGGGGTTAGTTGGTGCCTTTGAAGCTGATCTCAGCATTATTTCTCCCATGCATTGCAGAATCATTCTTCACTGATTCTTCTTTAATTCCCCCCTTCCCCAGCAACATTCACACACATCCCCCTCTTCAGAGGCTCACAAGCTTATCAGGTAAGAACATCGGTGCCTCTGTTATATTAGAAACCTCTGTCTTTCAAAGCTCCAAAGGCAGAGACCAGCAGGGATAATGAGAGCTAATTTGGAGAATCATAAGTGTAAAAATCTAAGCTCAGGGGAATTTTAAGTTATTACCTATGTCAAAGTAACCTAGAACTGCAGGCTATTTTTGCTGGTTTCTAAAATGACCTGTAGCTCCAGGTGTCTTAAATGAAAAATTCACTTTTGTCTCACACTGGGACGAGACTCCCTGAAAGACAAATGTGCTGCCTGCTGCTGTGCCTCTGGTGGAGACAATGGTCCAGGTGAAAGGGCTTGTCCCCATCGTCACACTGGCAACACCTCCAGCTTTGCAAGAAAGCCTCTGGACAGCAATAGCGGAGTATCCTTTAGCAGATTTCTGTACCAATCTGTGTTTGAGAGGGGAATTCAGGTGGATTTTCTGCTGTGGTTTTTCTTTGCCTTTGACTGGGAAATCGGTAAAGGAATGCTATGCATAATTGATAACATGATTATTATATGGTTAAAAATTGAGGGTCATATGTAATGGTTCTGAGTAATATTTACACGTATGTTACAAAGACTGTGTTCCTTTCGATTTGGCAATAAAGGAGGATTGCAACAATACTTCGTAGGGCTGCATGAGCTACATACTTGCTCTTTGTTTAGAGTCAAAATACAAATGGAAAGGTGAATCTCTTGATTGATCATTAAATGTGATTGAGAAGTAAATAGCATGCTCTTCCTAATGACTGCAGGATTCAAGTCTCCCTGCCTTATTAAAAGACCTGCCCTGGGAAACTGAGCTTCCTGGAAAAGGCTCAGCCCCCTCCTCCAGCAACAGAGCCCACACTCCCAGGCTGCTTGCCTCATTTTTCCTGCTGCTCTGTATTTGTCCGTTTGCATCTGACATGAATAATGCTGCAACCTGGAGAAAACGCAGCCCTCTGCTAAGGCATTCACCCAGCTTTTCTAGGATTAATCACGGACTGAAACACTAAATAACATACTGATATATTAACTCCATTAAAATCTAATTCAGTGGCAATAACTTTGAGAAAGCCAAGAAAGGGCTTATGAAGAACATAGTGAGAAAAGGCCAAAAAAAGGTAAATCAATGCACCCGCAGAAAGTAAATCAGAACTAAAGACAAGACTATGAATTAAAAGAGACCAGGCTAGAGTCCCACAGCTGGTGACAAACTCATGTGTTCTGGCCAGGTTTACTTTCAAATGTCTGTAGAACTAGAAGCAAGTGCTAGGGATGCAGCCCTGACTGATGAGGGACTTCCACGTGTTCTGGCACACAACTGAAAAGAGTTAGGCAGTGCATTGTCACCAACGGGGCTTCATTATGCTTTCAGGCTCCTACCCTTTGTCAGTGTAAATACTCAGGAACCCAGGCCTCTAAACCCTCCTCCATGTGACAGCCTCCCTGAGCAAGGCATGAAGGAGCAAAGAGAAGGCATGACTGCCCAGGTATTTTGGAAAGAAGAACATACGGAGTAACATCGAGAAACCCCAGGCAGCAGAGCAAGTATTCCTTTGACAAGGACCACAAGACATGATGTGAGGCCAGAAGGGTCAGAGGCCCCATGCCAGCCTTGGGGAGAGAGATTCTGACTTGCCAGAGAGAGATCTGGCGGCCATCCCCCCATAGCCCACAAAAGGGATCAACTTGCCCACAGCCTTGATCTTAGCTTCCTAATCTTTTTTTTTTTAATTATTTTATTTTTATTTATTTATTGTGGCCAACTCAGCCCACCCTGGAGGCGGGGCTAGTGTGGCATGTGGTACCAGGGATCGAACCGTGGTCTCTGTGCTTCTGCCTGAGCTTGCCTAAGCAGGCGCTTTAGACCACTGAGCTATCTCGCCAGCCCTTAGCTTCCTAATCTTGACATGTATGAGACAGTGCACTTCCACCAATTAAGTCGCTGTTTAGGGTCACACAGCAGCCTTAGCAACACAGATTCTGGATCTACATTATTGACTAGAGTTGGTATCAAGTGCCCAAACTGTAGAATAAATTTACAGCAGAATCCAGGGGAAAGGTGTGGTGGGGCTGCCGGGAAGCCGGAGCAGAGGTGCTGGGGGGAGGTCATCAACAGAAGCGCTGCCGGGCCGTTCCTGCCCCGTCACTGCTACGGCTTCAGTCCTGATGTTACACGAAATGGAAACCATTTAATCCCAAATCACTTTGTGCTTCGTTTCCCCAAAATTTGATATTTGAAAGATTCTTACACACAGATGAAAAAAATGAGAAAAAGAATGAAGGAGATAACTAGATAGCCATAAATGGTTTTCTGTCTTCTCATTACACTGTATAGAAAATAATGAGAAATGCAGGGAGTTCAGCAGCATTAAATTTTCTTTGCTCATTCTGACCTAGCATCTGATTAAGAAACAAAATCAGTATACATAATAAAGTCCGTAAAGTTGAAAGACTAAAAGAAGAATGAAGCACTATTTTTGTGCCATCCGTTGTCTGTGTCCATGCACTCCTTTATGTTTGTGTGCACGCGCGCGTGTGTGTATGTGTGAGTTTGTGCGTATGTGTTGGTTTATATGTGTACGTGTCCGAATCTGCACTGGTTTTCTCTGGTCTAGCTAATTTAGGTGGGGATATGCCCAAGTGCTTGTTTGTAACCACGCTGCTTGATCCCTTGAGACATGGATGGCATCAAGACACCAGCATGACAGCCCAAGTTCTCCTGCCCTGCTCTCTGGCATTGTGGCTTCAGACTAGTTCTTCCTTCTCAGGCTCAGTCACTTTACCCATGAACATGAATTTCAAACATCTGTCCTGTGTGTCTTATAGCCTATTGTGAGAAGCAGCTATTTTTAAAGTAGAAATGTTTGGCCATAGCAGTAAGACGGCATTGGTAGCATGTCAGTGAAGCACTATCCTTTAAATGGTATTTTAAAATACTTCCCGCATCCATTTTCAAAGAACAGGGCATTTCTATGTGCTACCTGGTGATGACACAGGAGAATGTTTGCACCAACTCTGTGCACTCTGAGAAACGTTTTCATGTCACATAGAATGCAAATGTCAGTACAAACAATGCTCCATGCCATGCACAAAGAGGTCCCAGGGGCAGTATTTAAATACCATAATCCTACATATTTGACTAAAACCAAGCCAAAATATTCCTATGTTTCATACATTCAAGAATATCAGTTACCTGATGGCACTCAGCAAGGGGCCAGCTAATTAACAGACTGAGGGGGGAATCAAGTTGGAATCCATAATTTGAACTCCAAATGCCGTTGAAACATGCTTTCAGGGATCCTTTGTCAAATGGCCACACATTCTAGGGAAGGAAGGAAGGAAAGAGATGCTTTGAGCAGGTGATGCTGACATTGGCCTCTTCTGTCCTCCGCTTCCCCATAGCCAGTGCTGTCATGAGATTGGTTAGCATCCAAACTTTTTTAAAAACTATATTTAGTACAGGGTCTATGGGGGTCTCACTACACAGATTGGTCTCATAGTGATCCTCCTATTTTCAGCCTCCCAAGCGCTAGGAGTACAGGTGCGCACCATCACGCGCAGTCTCAGTCACTCTCTCAGCTCACCCCAGGGGCAGGGTTGGCACGGCATGCCAGAGATATAACCCTGGTCCCTGAAACTGCCTAAGCAAGTGCTTTAGTCTGCTGAGCTATCTGGCCAGCCCTAGCATCCAAACTATTGTAGATTCCTTCAGATGATTCTTTGTGTTATAATCTGATAATCCTGCTTTGCTGCCATTCTAAGAACTATTTAAAATAAAGAAATGAACACCAGGCAAAGATGCACATAAGCAAAAATTTCTACAAAATTCTCAGTGCTGGGGCTGGTGAGATGGCTCATTGGGCAAAAGCACCTACTTAGAACAAGCTTAACAAAGCACAGGGACCGCGGTTCAATCCCCAGCACCACATGCCAGCCAGCCCTGACCCCTGGTGGGCTGAGCTGGCCACACACACACACACACACACATAAATAAAAAATTAAAAAAAAATTCTCAGTGCTTTTATGTTACACGTAATATCCCCATGTGATGACTGAGGGTAAAATTTATCTACATCTAGGGATACCGGTAGGAAAATATTTTGTGTTCCTGCTGGCACTCAACCTGTACCAGATACATTTAGGCTAAGAGGATCATAGAAACAACCCATGGACACAGGACCGTGGAGGCTGTCATGTAGAAATGGGGACCCTTTTAGCATCATGAATTGTTAAAGAACTGACTGGAATCAAACTCTTAATGATCAAATAACTTCTTTCGTTTTGCCCAAACCATTGAAAGTTATTGATCGAAAATGCTCAGTCAACATCACCCACATGGGAGGGGCCATGCATTAGGAGGAAACATTTTGAATGTTAAGTCATGCAGACTTGACATAGAGAATGACAAAGGAGAAATTCACCGGAGCTTCGGCAGGTAGGATGAAGGTGGACCATAAATGAATGTGACAGAAGAATGAAGTAATAGAAAATCCAGACTGTGACCTCAAGCGAGGGAAGTACTCAGGAAGATGGAGGCCTGAGGCCCCCTGCAGCTTGAGGGAAGTACTCAGGAATATGGAGGCCTGAGGCCCCCTGCAGCTTGTGAATGAATGTAACCATTAAGTGCTGTCTTTCCCTGGCTAGATGGACTGACAAGAGGGCCACAAGTTCAGTCTAATTGGAGGTTCCAACTAGAATTTGAAATCCCACAGCACTGTTTGGTTCTCTCAACTTCAGTCCAAGTCTTACTTAGTTAGAATGGATAGACTGTACGGAAGACACCCAGCTCAACTTACTGTGCAGTGGAACCTGCGCCTCCCTCTCAGCCCCCAGCTCACCTCCCCATACTGACCAAGGAGCCAGGACCCACAGCTCGTTCTCAGGACTTTGTCATCCTCTATTGGCAAATACCGTTGATTACATTTTAAAACTGCATCTTGATGATGACCCCACCTGTCTGTTTCCATTCCCGGGTTCCAGTCTAACCCCAGGCCACCACCCTTCCTAACTAGGACTGCAGAAAGTCGTCTTGCAGTTTTCTTCTTGCTTCTTCTGGTCTTGCTTCTCTGCAGTTGGTTTACTGCACAAGTGCAAGGGCGATTATTTTCAGATGTGAATCAGGTTGCGTCACCTTCCTGTTGAAGTCGTTCAAAGGCAGCCTTCAAATTCTATTCATGGTTCCTCAGCACTTTGGGTGTTCAGGATCCAGCTCTACCTAACTCTGCCTGCATCTCGAGTCACACTCCCTTATTGCACACTGTGACACAGTCTCACCTGCTTCTCTTCTCTGCCAAGTTCCCTCTGGCCTTCACAGCATGGCATTTTCTGCTTCCTTTGCCTGGATGCTGTATCCCAGAACTCTATTGGGCTGCGTCTTACTTGTCATTTCTAACTGCTCAAATTTCATTCCTTAAGAAGGCATCTTTACTTCATAGCCCAAGCTCACTGTCTTGCATCTCATTCATTTCCTGCCATGTCTCCCAATACTGTCACCATGCTAAAAGACCTCATGACATTAATGTTTACCCTTGGTCCTTTCCCCTAGTGAACACTCCCAGCACACTAGACATTGAATAATATGATGACCTTTGCTGCCTTGTTCTATACTTTGCAACTGGATGTTGATGCATAAATGAAAGGCTGGTCTAAGGTGAGGAGATGTCAGTGGAGCTGGCCGGGTAAAGGCAAACCCCAGAGGAGTTTGGCCATACACATAAACTGAGACGAGGAGCCACAGAAAAGAGAATAGATTTATAAGAAAGAGGCCTGGTGTGTGTGAGTAGGCAAAATGCTTTAAAAGAGTGGGATTTGTTATGTAAAACAAGATCTAGCTGTTCTGCTCAGAGAGGAACCATACCTGTATCTCCTTAGAAATCTGCTCTCCATTAAGGTCATTAATTATTCTTGCTTTATTTGGAGAACACCACTTCAGTGAAGTGCCTGCTGTTTGACCCTGTGTCTTTAGATGTCCTTGATATAAACCTTAAAATTTAAATATCTTGCTAAGGATGAATCATTGAACAAAACATAACTTTACTTCTTCTTTAATAACACCTTTAAACACAACAGAAATGCAGAGCTGGGGAAAAGCAGAGTTCACCAGTTTAGCTGAGTTCTGATGGCTGGAGGTGTGAGTTCAATGAGTGAAGTATAGGATTTTAGAGGAAACCTTAAAAGTCGCATATAATAGCCACTCTTACCAACCTATGTTACAAATGAATAATAAAAAAAAAAATACCCAGGAGTTTGACTAGAACTTCTATTTCCGATACTTCATTTAACTTCATTCCCATTCTTTGTGTCATGAAGGAAAGCGCAAGCCTTGCTTTGCTCTGTTCTTCTTCCTCTCTCTACAGGAGATGACATAGAGGTGTGACATAGCTGGCCTTCACCAAGGTAGAAATCACTTTTCTTCAGGGCTTCCTTTCAAATTCAGCCAAACCCATAGCCAAATTTCTCAAGTCCCACTTTCTCATTAAATCTGCCTGGAATACATCCCCAAGTGAAACAAAAGGAGGCTGGCATCCCAATTTTTCCATATACACTGCAATTCATTTCTCATGGTTAATAAAGCTTTTAGAGGTTTTCAAATACAGTGATTCCCCTTTGTTCTAAATAGCTGTGCTGTATATATGATAGATATGACATTAAAATATCTTTCATATGTTTCCTTTGTCACTTGTATAGAATCACTGTCAGATCAAGGGTATTTTCTGAGCTTTGGGAACAGACTCCTTTCTCTAAGAAGCACATCAAAGACAAAGCCCTCTCCTCCACCAATAATCAAAGGAATCAGAATCTAAACAGGAACTGAAATGGCAGATGTGAGGAACTGCTCACTTCGAGAGCCACCCACAGGCTGCAGGAGCACCTCATCTCTTACCACTTTCTGCACGGTTGACTAACCCAGAAGAGTGACAACGGAAGGTGAAGACCTGGGCTGTCCAATTTGTCCACTTTCAATCACCTTGTGTAAAAGCAGAATTGTTTGCCCCCTTCAGCACTCCTTCCTCTTTTTTCTTCCTCACCTACTCAGAGTACAAGAATTTCTTATTATCTTGGAGATCCTTGCTGCCACTTTCCAGTGATGTTTTGTCTGGTAGAATCTGATTGAAAAGTGCTTCTGTCCCTCCTCCCCTTTTCTCCCTGAGAAAATGAGCAGTCTGGACACTTTTTAACATTTTTAAACAACACTTGGGCTCCTCCTGCCAACTCCCAGTTGCTCTCTAAACCTTTTTTTATCTTGTAGAATGCAAACTAATCTATTGCGAGAAAGGCACCAGGCCTGGTCTGGCAGCTGGAGCTAAGAATGGCAGAATGGGGAAAATGATAAATACACCTGCCACAGAGAAAGGGACAGCCACGGCAGCCTCAGCAGCCCAGGAGGTTGTTTAATGTACAGAGATAGAGAGGACACTCTCCAGTAACCTCGGGTGCAAGCTGTGTGGAGGTGATTCATCCAGAAAGAGAAATGACATCTATTAATAATGTACAGAGTCTGAGAGATGAGGAGCAAAGCTGTGCCTGTGTCCCTCTGACAGTTTTCCTCCGTTTGTTCCAGTATTATGGAAGTCACTGGTGCCATGTTCTCTACATCTCTGAGCTGAGGAAAGAGGGGAATGGATGCCTTTTTCTTGGGAGGTCCTGAATTGAGTTAACAGATGGCTGCTCTAGAAGTGAAAGGGGACACAGGGCAAAGGTGACTTCTGTGCATTCAACTTCTCTCTGTCCATGAGTGGCACACTGGGCACAGCATTGAGCTTCCTTAGCTATAATTAAATACTCTAAACTTTTTACCATGTTTTTGCTTAAATTCATCAAACACACACACACACACACACACACACACACACACGCATATGCACACACACACTATTGACTTCTTCATATTTCAATTAAAGATAATATCTTTGGAAATGAGATCTTGGGAAGTGGTTAAATAAGATATACAGAGATTTTTAAGTGTGTGCTACTAAAAATTTTTCTGGTATAAACTCCTAGAAAGCAGAAACCATATCACATTGCTTCATTTTAAACCAGAAAATATGGAATTAGTGAGAGTTACATAGTTGAGAACTTATTTGGGTAACAGTGACACTAGTGACAAGATAGTTAAAGTTGTTAAACTCAAATTAAATTATGATTTAAGCAATGCAATCATTTTCTTGCTGCAAAATGAAATTGGTTGATACCTAAATTGATGGTGACAGAGTGAATACCAAGAAGTAGCTTATTAGGCACGACAGGAATATTGAACTTCAGTGAGAAAGACAGTCTTTCCTCTCCCATCGGAAAAGGCAGATCAACCACTTGCAAGGCTTCACATGAAATCAGATATTCCAGGTCCTTCTCTTTTGCTTTATAAGAAACTAATTTGAAAAAATACAACCTGACTTCCCTTAGTATTTCTCACAAAAATATCACAAGTGTGTTCATAGGCGCAAACCGCAAACACGAAAACTATGCTCAAGTTTGCATTATCACCTTAAGAGAAGTGGATTTTATAGATTATCTCTAATATTCTGAATAGTAATCAACCAAGAACAGTGACACACAACTGAAATATCAATACTCCAAAAACAGATATGAGAATAGCTAGCTTAAGCCAAATCTGGATTACCAAAGGAGATCCTCTACCAGGAAACCAAAAATATAAATATATAGATAAAGACCAAGCACACATTTTTCGTTTAATAATCATTTTCTTTTATACCAATATGAAATTTTTCCATGTTGCAATGTAATCACAAATCTCAAAGGAAATATTTGTATGTCACTTCATATTTTGCAGTAAATAGACACTGAAGTCAATACACAAACATCTGATGTATCGCATTAGAAATTTTTGCAAATTTTAGATCCAAGCATGAGTGACATTGTTCAGTGTCAAGAAGACTAGCACCTGAGCACCCTTCAAAGCTTTCCCCTCCTGATTTTTTTCAAGACAGAGACTTTCCTGGGAAGAAAATCATACCAGCTTTTTGCAAGAGGGAAAGAAATTGGAATATCTAAAAATAGAAATCTATTATAAAAAAATTGTGGCATCCCCAAATCAACCTTGGTTTTGAGTTTCTGAAAACAAAAATTGATCTTGAAAATTAAACAAGAAGCACTACCTTATCATGATGACATTTTATTCCCTATGATCCCAAAAGGATAATTTCCATCGCCTGACAGCTAGGACTGCTTTGCAAAGCTCATAAGACAATCTGAGAACCTTAGGACCAAAGATGAATCTATTAGAATTTTGAATTTCTCACATATATAAGACATTAGCTGAAGGAATATCATGGTATTCATCAAATTCAAAACAAAGTGAAGAAAGTTTGTTAAGTGTACAAAGTAATAATCTAGAACACCCAAGTTAAGAACTCAGAATATATATAAACTATGCACCCACACTAAGCTTTAAGAAATTAAATCAAAAAGTTTAGAATAATTATGACAACTTGGTACATGTCTTGTGAGACAATATTTATATATTCAGATGAGATACATACATATATATTTAAATTAATCTATCTCAGCAATGTTATTTCAAACTTAACCAATAAAAATTTCACTGTAGGTCATTTGAACAGTTTATTGAAATTCTCTGAATTGAAATCAATTCTTTAAAGTCATGAATAAAAAAAGTCTTATTTAGGCGAAAAGGAAGCAATTTTACTGAAAGCATGATACGTGCTCTTGAAATTCAAAGCAGACATTAGAGGTAGGACATCATTACTTTTGTGTGGTGACTAGCATATTCTTGAAGAGAATGTGTTGTTATGTATCTGTCCATTTTTTTAAATTTCATGTGCCACACAGACTCCATAAAATCCCATTAAGCATTCACTAATATGTTTCTGATCAATGAAATCATCTGGGAAATATATAGCACTCAATTATTTTAATTGTGTCAGTACTTTTTAACAACATATGAAGTTAAATACAATCTTTTTGTATTAAAATAAACCATTTCTTTCATTAGATACACCATCTGTTAATCAGATAACAGACAATGGGAATCCATAAAAATGGTTTAAAATTGATAACATTTTGATCTCACAATTTCTATGACAGTGTACTGGCATTATATGGTTTTAGATGAAATTCACTCAGATTTGTGCCCCACAGTTCTACGAAATTTGAGATTATAATGTAATGCACAATTCAACTGGGGCTAGAATCATAGTCACTAAGAAAACATATTACCCTTACCAACATGCACTGGAAAGCCAAAGTAACATCTGTAAGAAATATATAATTTGTTAAAAGCCAAAGCTTGATGATAATCATTTTCTGTTAAAAACACAGATCAATAATTAATAGAATTTTTTTTTTGCGGTACCAGGGTTTGAACTCAGGACCCTGAGCTTGCCAGGCAAGCGCTTCTTCTACTGAGGTATCTCTGTAGCCCTAGAATTTTCAATATACAAAAAAAATACAACAACAGAGGGGCTCATTTATCTTACTTGGCTGTTCAGTGACTTTTGAGCCAGTAATAGTCATCTTTGATTTGTTTTGGTTGTTGCACAAGTAAAAATGTCATTTCAGAGGCAGAGGAAAACACTTTTAAGCTTTTGCTTAGACTACAGTCAAGTGCTGCTTCCTGGGCGCTGCCCCTCCTCTGCAGGGACGCACTCATGTCTGCAGTCACCTTGTTAGGTGTCTGAGGCATCACTGGAAGAGGGTTTGGCTAATGATCGAAAGAGATTTAAGAGGAAACAGTAATATGAGAAGTTGCCTTTGATTTAACAATTTATGAAAGAGTGGGACACATTATAACAACTTTAATATCAGGTATGAAAAAATATCCAAAATACTAGAATGACTTCAGTTGTTTTGATAAGCTGGCAAAGCCACACACTTTAATATTTGACATTTGTTTTTAGTATTGTCACTTTTTCCTATTTAGTGTCTATTATTTTTATATGCTTGCTTCCCTTTAAAAAACAAAAGTATACTGTGTAACATATATCAATATATAATTTACATTAGTGTATGTATACATGAACAAATAATGATATATGTGTATTTTACAGTAAATCAGTGTTCAGATTTACAATACAGATGTGCTTCAGATTGACTAGTTTCTTGGCAATTTTATTTTCAAGTTTTCTTTTTTCTTTGGTACAGTGTCTTTTTGTGTTTGGTGCAGTGTCTCACTGTGCAGCTCGTACTCAGAGGGATGCTCCTGTTTTCAGCCTCCCCAGTACTGGGATGCCCTGACCAGGTAGGTGGGCAGCTCAGTGTGCCTAGGGGAACAGGGCCGGCACAGCTTGTGCTGCCAGGGACTGAACCCTGGTCCCTGCACTTGCCTAAGCAGGCACTTAGTCTGCTGAGCTATCTTGCCAGTCTTTTATTTCCAGTCTTTACAAAGTTTTTCATCCAATTCATGGTTTAGGAGGATGCTTTTAAACTTCCCCTTAGCCTGGAAAAACAAGAAAATATCTCACAGAATAAAACAAATGAAAATGAATTAAAAGACTCAAATTTCCAAACCAAGTGACAAGGATAAAATTATATGAATTTGTTCTTGGAACCAAAGGACCAAGTAATAAACACACACAAAAAATGTGACGTGTGCGTTAGTATTAGCTAACTCTGGCATCATCAGATTTTAGATAGAAGATTCAACTGGTGATGGAAACAGTTAAAAAAACAAACAAGCAATCACGGCAGCATTATGAAGAGTCACTTTTGTGTTTTAAAATCTATGGTGTTATAATGCTAATTCAATACAAAAATCTTCCCAATTAGCCATTTCAGTAAAATGGCAAATTAACTAATCTCTTATTGTAGAAAGTGCTATTTTCACAATTTAATAAAACACAAATCCATTATGGCAAATAAGGTTAATGTGGAAAAAATGCCAGGGAAAGTCATAAAAACGAGACTGTGCAATGCACTAATGAGTCCTCTGAAAAAGTAGGTCGTTTGGACTCTGTGGTGCCATCACTCAGAAACTCGTAGAGAAAAACATATGGAATAATAACACACCAAACATGGAAACAAATATTAATTTGTAAATTCATTTAGACTCATAGCCTGTATAAAAAAGGCTTTTATATAAAAAGGTTTTATTTAAAAAAAAAAAAAACTGTCTTTCCCCAAGAAGAACATTGGTGATAGCCCCGACCCAGGAGAGAGAAGAAAAAATTGCCTGTGGCTTTTAAACTGAGGTGGCTACATGACACTTGTTCTCACCCCCTCCCCTGTACCCAGTCATCTGGTTATTTCATTATCTTAACTCAGATTCTAATACATTCTTATTATGTGCCCACAGAAGAAATGTGTGCTATTTTACTTACAGTAATATCAACCAGTCTTATTCATATTCTTGAAAATGGCAGTAACCCTTTACTCAAAGCTAAATAATATTCCACCATGTATATATACCACATTACTTTACCCTTCCATGTATTTATGATGCTTAGGTGCTTCTGTATTCTAGCTATTTTGAGTAATGGTACAACAAAGATGGGACAGCAGACATATAATCCCATGAGATGCTGAGAGAGATTACTGGATTATATGGTAGGTCTATTTTTAAAATGTAGAGCAAATTCCAGATTGTTTTCCATAATGACTGTAGACATTTATATTTCCACAAACAATGTATGCTTCCTTTTTCTTCACAGCCTAACAATACATTTTTAAAAGTCATTTGGAAAATATCTATCCTGACTGATGAGAGGTGATATTTACCGTGATTTTGATTGATGGTTAGTGACAATAAACTCATTGATTCATATGCCTATTGAACATTGCTATGTTTTTCAAAAAAAAAAAGCGTTTTTCATTTGAATATGATTGCCAAGTTATTTGTAGATTTGTTATTGAGTTCTTCATGTTTTGCACATTAATTCCTCATCACATAAGTGATTTGTGAAGATTTCCTCCCAGTCTGAAGGGGACATTTTCACTGCATTTTTAGCTCTCTTTGCTAGACAGGTATTTTGTAGTTTTATATAGTTCAACTTATTTGTGTTTGCTTTTGTCTGACTTATTGTCTAATGCCCAACATAACACTAAGGATCTTTTCCTTCATGCTTTCTCTTAGAATATCTATAGCTCCAGATCTTACATTTAGGTTTTTTTTTCATTTTGAACTGAGTGTAGTAAGTGTGGTATAATGGCACGTTTTCATTGTTTAAAATGTAGATATCCAATATACCTATTAACATTTATTGAAGAGACTCTCACTTCACCATTGAACTTTAAAAATACTTAGTTAAAAATAATTAGTTAACTGTATATTAGGTTTGCTGTTTGGAGAACATATTTCTCTTTTGTAATTTTGATGACAATATCATACTGTTTTGATTACTAAAGTTTGTGATAGTATTTGAAATGAGAACGTATAAATATGATTTCTTGAACTTTGTTTTTCTTTCTCAAAAGTATTTGGACTATTTAAATGCTATGTGTCTCCATATAATTATATAATTTGTTTCCCATTTTTGTGAAAAACATGTTGGAATTTTGCTAGGGATTGTATAGAATGTATATATTGCTTTGGATATTATGAGAGGGTTAACAATATTAATTATTCAAAACCAAAATTATGAAACACTTTTCTAATTACTTGCATAGCATTAGCTTTTCACTGCCATGACAAAATACTTACAATGACAACATAAAAGAAGAAAAGTTCGTTTTGGTTCATAGTTTCAGCAGCTTTAATCCTGTCTTCAGTTGGCTTCAAGATTGAAATAGTATGGAATAATAAATGAAATCTGCTTACCTATATGTATCAGTCAGGGTTTTACTAGAGGAACAGATGTAATACAAGGAACAAATGTAACACAAGATGTACAAATGTATAAATTACAAGATTGGCTTACAACGACCAACCACAGAGTTGGATCAGGAAGCAAGCAGAGGGTGTGTGCACACCCTAGACTGAAGGATTCAGTCCCAAGGTCTGAAAGTTTCTATCAGTTGAATGATGAATCTGTGACAGGAGGCTGAAGAATTTGCAATGAAAGCTGAAGAATCCATTCTGGTGACTGAAGAGTCTGCACTGGAAGCCAGAAGATTAATTCCAAGCTGACTGAAAAGACTGAAGTTCCTCTGAGGAAGTGGAGTGGAATCCTCCCTCAACCCCTTTATATGTCCTTTTTGTGCTGGGTTGCTCTGAGGCAGGCCCTCCGCGTCCTAGGGAAGGCCCCTTCATGCCCTAGGGTGGGCCCTCCCTGCCTTCATGGCCCAGGGTGTGGAACTGCCAAGGTGATCCAGCCAAGTTAACACAATGTATCAACCACTACACTACTAAAGTCCAGGAGAGAAAGAGAAAGAGAAAGAGAAAGAGAGAGAGAGAGAGAGAGAGAGAGAGAGAGAGAGAGAGAGAGAGAAAGGAAGGAGCTAGGAGCCAGAGAGAAGGTCATATTCCATGATCCACTCCCTTCAGCCACCTCCTGTGCCCATTACCTGTTACCAATGCCATCAAATTGTGATCACACAGGTACAGGAAGTTGGAGACTTTATTATCCAATCAGTCTTAGAAGCCTATTGCCTGCCCAAGAATTTCTTACTTTCATAGTGGTTTGAGCTCAACTTCTCTCCATTCATAAAAATTCATTCATGTCTTCCTAAGCCTGGGTTCTAGTAGCTTCTGCCTCAGCTCAGAAAGCTCATTTCAAAATGGTGGACTCTCCTAAAATTGTGGTTCTCAGATTTGTTCAACAAAAGTCATTGACTTTTTACTTAATACAGCCTTTTTCTTATTGGAAAGTTGAGAGTGACAATTTCCAATTTCTATTATGAACTAAACTGAAAATCTTGGTGCATACTTTCGATTAGACACATCATATTAGATTTACTATTTAACTCCAGAGCCCAAGATTCATGAACTTTTCAGAAAATAATATGGATTGCTTTGTAAGTTCCTTAACACAAACACCATGGAATGCCATAGAATTAACAGATAATTGCCCATGTCTTCACCACTTCTCCTTGCTTTCTCACTATCAACCTGTGCAATACACATGGTTAATAAATCAGAAGATTGTGGTACTGTCATGACAAAACTGCTGAGAAAAAGGAAAACAAAACAACCAAACAAATATTTCCTTCACTTAGGAGTCAATGACTTGGGATTATTTTTCAGATGATCACTCATTCTATTAAGTGATAAACATGGTAGATTAAAATCTCTAGGACAATGAAAAAGAGGCAAACTAAGCTATGTCAGTCACAAACAAAATGTGATGTTCTATGTCTACATGACTGCAAAATCTATGCTCGCTGCCTCCTTTATATCATCAAAACTTTTGGCATGGATCTATGAAAAGTTTGAGTTAGTTATAGGCAAAGTATAAATATATTTTAGGGTGGCCATATTCATCAAATAATAGCATTCTCTATCTTGTCATCAGACTGGAATTGTATACTTAGTGACTGGCATCAAATTATGTAATGCTCTTCAGGGATGACTTAAAATTAAACAGAGGTTTAAAGGTTGTCACTTGAGAACGGCTGTTAGTGATCCATTAGCACAATGAAAGAAAAAGCTCACCTAATTATCTCAACAGATGCAGAAAAAGTGTTTAATAAAGTTCAGCATTCTTTCATGATTAAAAAAACTCTCAACAAAACAGAGTAAATAAAATCAAAAGTAAATCCCATGTTTACAGCAGCAAAATTTGTCACAACTAAAGCCAGGAAATG
Organism: Octodon degus; assembly: GCF_000260255.1. NCBI lineage: Eukaryota > Metazoa > Chordata > Mammalia > Rodentia > Octodontidae > Octodon > Octodon degus. Next base: position 4,109,505 of record NW_004524695.1, on the reverse strand, counting down.
GCTCAAATGTCCATCAACTGCGGAATGGATAAAAATGATGTGATAGTTTTACACAATGGAGTATGACTCAGCTATACAAAAAGGTAAAGGAGGCTTTTATAAATACATGGATGCAACTAGAGATCAGAGTCATAAGTGAAATAAATTAGACACACATGCACTAACATTTTGTATTACTAGTGTAAGAATCTGAAAGAGAAAATGATCTGAAACATATGTACAATAGACATTATCAAAGGAAAAGAATATGTTCAAAGGGAAGGAACAGGTAAGATGAGGAAAACCTGAGAGAAAGAAGGAAGAGGAAAAGAAATATTTATGCATATATACAGAAGAACTTGGATATTGTACAGCTGATTTCTGTTGGTCTATTGAAAGGTACAATTAATGCTTTACTTTCTTTTCTTTCTTTACTATTTTTTCTTCTCTTTTTAAATTTCTCATAACTTTGTTTTTACCAATTTTGCATGCTCGTATCTGGTAATCTGAACAAATTAAAGACAACATTATGCAATAAAATAACCATTGTTGACTTCTTATTACATTGTTTAGTGAAATGCTATATAATTTCTAATGGTTTTTCAAAATTATTTTCTATTCTCTTTTTAAAAAATTAATTCCATGTGTGATAGTATTAAAATAAATAAAATATCTAATCCAGTGCAGGATAGAATTGTGCTCTGAAAAATCACATTAATAGTAGGAGTTTTAGAAGGCATAGATAAGTGTGGTTTAGTTGCAGGTGTCCACACAAAAGGTTCACATTTTTATTGAATAAAATCCATATATCTTCATGGGAGAAAGAGTGAATAAATGAATGGAACAAGTATTCTCTGAAAGATACGTGATTCTAGCTACATGACAAAATCTTTAAAATGAACTTCAAGTTGCCTACAGTGCCAAAAATTGAGACATTGTACCACAAAGACAAAGAGTATATGTCAAGAAGATGTAGGGGCCAACTGAGAGTTTCCCTCAATGGCTGAAACTGAAGTAAGTTGAGCCACAGATAAATAATACACTTGAGATTACATCCCAAAGTATACCAGAGATATCCATGAGAAAGAAGTGGAGTATACAAAAACCTTTCACACTGAGAAAAGTCGTTTTGCAAATGCTCACCCCTCAAAGCAATGAATGCTCAGCCCTCCTCCCTTCCTGTGTACTAAAGACAATGGATTCCTTCTGAAAAGGAGGAAAACTTACAATGAAGAAAGCTGGCAAACTATGCTTTAGTCAAGTAATCAAAAATAGCATTGATAACTCACATTAATGGTGTGCATTGTGATACATGGTAGCGTGAGAATAGTAATTTTATTTTGAGATCTTTCTGTCTCAAAGCCATCACCTCAAATCAATTGAACATGACAAACTTTCTAAAACATGAAGGATATTCTACAAAATTAGTACCATGGTCAACATTTTCAAAAGCAAGGTAAGTATAAATAATTTTGTCTCTGGAAAAGAGACATGAGGGAAACAAACAATTCTCTGAATGTGATATGGACTTAAACACTGCCTCCACAGCTTTGACAACTGATGTGCGGCAATTTTTACAAGCATTAATTTTGAAACTAGGTAAATAGGAAGGCTGTAATATTCCTGCATTGCTGCTTTGAAATAAAATCAGTAGGGCTCAGTTCGCTTTGTTTTTAGAAGATTTCATGATAGTCCATCTCAACCCATCAAAGAGCATTTTAATGTATCTGTATAGCAATCTATAGTTGATTTTTTTTTTCCAGAACCGAGGTTTGAACTCCGGCCCTTGCACTTGCCAGGCAAGCGCTTATTCCACTGAGCTCCTTCCCCGGCTCCATTTGATTGATTTTTAAACTTTACTCTTTCTAGGGTGCTGGGCATGTAGTGGACACCTAGTAAATATTTACTGAAGGCTAGAGAGTGAATTCAGACAAGAATATAATTTCTTCTTAGTTCACATTCATGGTAATATATTAATCTTAGTTCATGTTTATAAAGCCATTAATAGATGATTGAATAAGGTAATGTGGACTTTATCTGTAATAGAATAGTATTTACCTGTAAAGAAAGACAAATCTGAGACATTTGTAGGAAAATAGATGCACCTCGAAAATGTCATGTTGAATATATATATATATATATATATAACAAATCTTCAAGGTGATTGTAAATTTGTGTAGTTCAAACATGTGCTAATGAAATAAAACAAAATAACTGATGAGTTGAAATCCAAATTTAAAAAAAATAAAGGAAAAAAGCTAGACACCAACAAAATTGAACTTTGTCATTCCTTCATTTTTAAAGGTCCTTTAAGGTCCAAAATATTTGAAAATAGCATATCAAAATTAATCATCATGTATTTTGTACAACACAACACTGAAGTCAGAAACCATGATTCTTCACACAATTTTTCTTCTCGTCCTATCAGAATTGTAATGAAAGTCATGACACACTTTAAAACTGGAGAGACGAAAAGAATAATACAGGTGAACTAACAAAACTGTTGAGTTCAGCACTCCATGAAGGCATTTAAGTTACCAGTTAATCGTAGGGTAGAAGAGACTTCTAGATTCTGGAGCTGCTGTCTGAGGAGACTCCCTCTTGTTTAACCTGTCATGGACAGCCAGCTGTTGCAACTAAGTGAATTCAAGTGGTCAAAGGGAATGGAGTTGTTTCCCATCTCTCCCCATAATCCAAAATTCACAAGAGGTCTCAAAGAATTAGGTTTTCAGGGCAAATCATCACAGAATGGCTGACTAATTCAAGTGGGAAGCTAACATACACATTTCACATGCGTTTCAGGAATCTGTGTCCCAATATTACATATGGAGAACTGAATAATCACCCAGTGCTCAGTACTATTTAACAATGGCAAATTCATTAAGAACTTCTGTCTAGCCATCCAAGAAAAATAAAAACGGAAATGTCCTTCTGTATCTTTCACTGGCAATGAAATGTGGAAATGTTGCTCTTCAAGAGCATCATGATTAAGGAGTCATGATCTCTTTTTAACAAGAATGATGGCAGAACAGATTGTTCCTGTTTTAAATGTGGGATCCACTTCTCTTTTAACACCCTTTCATTGGCAAGGGCAGGATATATATATGGATTAAAATAATTCCCAGTTTAGATGAGGCATTACATTTTCAATCCCTAGTCATATACTTAAGATGCTTCTATTTAAACATTCGATAACTTCCTCTTTTAAGCCCTCTCTGCTTTAGTGGCTAAGTACCTTGAAGCCAAGATCTTAAAGCAGATTCTAATTAGATTTTTCAATTCAGAAAGGGTGCTGAACACTTTCAGTTTCTTCACAGAAATGTACAAATTCTTTTTTTTTTTTCATTTCTGTGGTGAATATAGCAGTTATGTTCAAGAAACCCATGCGTCATCCCACTTATATTTAAGCGTGAGGCCCAGGTGGCTGACCCAGCATTCTGACTTTCTAAAAAAACAAGGAACATGGATTACAAAGATTAAGGTAGCAACCAAGTGTGGGAGCATGAACGGAGAATTGCCATTGCTACTAATTCTTAGAAACACTAAAATCTAAAATACCTTCACAGCAAAACCATGAAAATTGCAGTAACTACGTAAATAAGCAAGGAATTTAAATACAATTTTTGGCACCTTGAATATATTCACAGGGAAAAAAAGTTAAGAAAGACTGAATGTAGTTTTATAAATCAGGAAAGAAAAAATTCAAAATATCACTGCCAATGTGTATCCACAAAGGTAATGCCAATTTCAGGAGGAAGAAAAGAATTAATTATGAACTGGGATTTCTATGGCTTCTTAATGTGCATTTCGATCAAGCCAGCCAGGAAAAAGAGGGTAGTGAAACAGCAGAAATTGCTCTCCACAAAAGCAAATAAAGCATGTCCAAATTACAACCAGGAAGTAGAAAGAACTGACAATGTAAAGCAGGGAAACTAGAGGGGGTGCGATTCTAATAAGGTGAAATCAGAAGGGCTTGCATCACTTCGGAATGAAAAAAACTTGAAGCCGATGCCCATAAAACCGACACGGTGGATAATGAAGAAGAGAAATGACGGCCTCCAACCTTCAAGGGCTAAAGAGCTCCCATAAAGATCTTCACACCTAACTTGGTGACCCTTGCCATTATCTGGAGGGGGAAAAGCAGCCAAATTGTGTCCTTGCTCAGGGTGACTAATGTAGGACATCAATAGACGAAAGGTCTCGTGCAACAATTGCGTAGTGATTAGCTCCAGGAGTATGTTGGGCAGTGACTTCACTGCAAGTTTGAACACAGCATGTTTCTTTCCATGGTCTGCTAAAATACTTGAAAATTATGCTTAGAAGATATTCACAATGATTTCCAAGCACTGGTGTACTTCTGAGGGGAAGAAGCTCTATACTAATTATTTAACCAGATACTTATGGATTTCATTTTTCCTCACTTCTTTTGAAATTAAGAGTAAAAGCAAGAAGGTAAAAAGGGATCTAACACTAGAACATGGTCCAATCCAAGGGAAAAATAAAAAATCAAACAGGAAGAGATATCAGGAATGCTTTACTGCATATCTATCCTCTTCCTAAAACTCCCTTCAAATCTTAGAAAATTTTGTAAACCTTTGCACTAGAAAATCTTATTGGATATTGGGGTGTTTGGATGGGGGATGGGTGTGGAGATGAGCAGCTTTTTCTAAAGAGCTGGATACTTGGACAAACATCCGTATTTTCAGTACTGGTCTTTGAACCAAGAGACTTAACACTGTCTCATCCTTGGCCCTTTTGTAGTAGTTTTTAAAACAGTGTCTCACAAATTTTCTTAGTTGGCCAGGCTGGTCTCAAACAATCAGTCATCCTGCCTCTGCCCCCAGAGTATGAGTGTTCCAATGTGCGCCACTATGTCCACTTCCCAGAGAAGTATATTTGAAAAGCACCTCAAAATCCCATTCTAGCCTTATGTTTACCTTACAACCTCTTTCTAGAAACTGACACTCAACACTGATTCTATGTGCTTCTTATTACAGCACAACCTATGGGGAAAATGCAGTAATGAGAAAATAGCAGACATCCCCCGATGTCCTGAGGTGATGTTAAAAACATGGAACTCCTAGCCCCCTTACTCAGATGGAACCTTGCCTAGGTAGATAATCAAATGTGCCTAATGCTTATAGTCAACTCCATGAGTTTGGAAATCTACATTTAACCATTGTATTAAACCCAATGGTGAAAGTTTGGGTCAGGGAAGTCAGACAAAAAAGTAACAAGAAATAATGATTGTTTGCAGGGCTTGTAGTGGGCCAAAAAAGGTGCCCCATATTTTCATACCATAGAATGGGAATGTGATTTAGATAAAATATACAGGTGCAGGCCCTGAAGCTCTAAAGGCTGATCAATTCTATACAGGTTGTCTCTTCACTCTGAGTTTCAGAGGCCTTCTTCATAAGATGATCCTATCTTAACCTTTGTAGATGGGCAAGAGGAAAACAAGGCTATGGCCTTCTGCACAATATACCAATTCTAACATGCACCAAACTGACTTGATCCAAACCTTCAGTAATTTCTGACACTTACAGAATTTTAAATTTGACGAGCTTTGTTCTATTTCATAATGGCATATAAGACTTGCTGCATATACTGCATGTTGTGTCTCGGTAGTGAGTAAGTAACAGCCACCTTCATTGCCATGAGTTGTCCTTCACTTAGGTGAGTGCGTGCTCTCTTCACCTTTTACATTTCCCTGCAACTGTCAGTCATGGTGTCTATTTATGGAGAGAGAAGATTTGCTTATGTAGGATTGTCTTAGGGACAAACACTGCTGATTGTGGACATAGCATTTTTTTTCTATAATAAACCAGTTTTTCTTCAATTCACTCCAAAAATAATATTTACCTATACTGCACCATGAGGTAAGCAAGCTCGTGCTCTTGGAGATGGGGCCAGGTTAAGGAGAACTCACACAGGCCCAGTTCTCAATGGCTACAGAAGCTCATGCTGCAAGCATGCCTGTTTCTACAGGTTTGCTTACAATGTGAGCTCAAAAACCTACCTGTGAAGTGCCTTGTATTATGTATGGAATAAAAAAAACATTGGGCAAAGTTCACTTGCTTTTGAATTTCTTACAATTTTTTCATTTTGTTTTGTTTTTTTAAACCAATCTTGCACATTTATATGTGGTACCTGAACAACAAACTTGAAGACAACATCATGCAACAAAGAAACCATTGTTGGGTTCCTATTACTTTGTTCAGTGAAATTTGGCATAATTTCTAAATATATATATATATATATATATATATATATATATATATATATATATAAATACCCAGTCTTCATGGCTGGCTCAGTGTGTCCAGGCGTGCAAGGCTAGCATGGCGTATGGTCATGTGGATCGAACCCTGGTCCCTGTACTTATCTAAGCAGGCGCTTAGTCCTCTGAGCTATCTTGCTTGCCCATACATTGTGTTCTTTAAAAAAAAAAAGTTTGAAAAATGTTTTTCTGGTCTTTCTTGGTTTTGTAATTTTTTTCTCCAGATTTACACATAGCATAAGGCACTCCAAAAATGGAAGGGTGTATAGGTAAATACAAATTTTAAAAAGACACACAGTTTCTCAGAAGCAAGAAGTCAAAAGAATTTTTTTGTCATCTAACCATAATTAAACTAATAAAATCTGTTCTATTTTGCAACTTATTTGGCAATGATCAAAAATTGAAAAGGCTTGTGTCCAATAAATAATACTAGAGAAATAAAAAAATTGAAATTATATTGAAAGAGAAAATGCTGCACAAACTTTGTCCAGGTGTACTATGAAATTATTTTTAAATATGTCAGCCATTTTTATAATGTTAACAAGACAAATTTTGCATGCCTTCTGGTGATACAATTTATTGTTTCAAAAATATTCATGTGATTCTGGAAAAGGAATAATTAAATGCATCAATTGAAGAACCTATTCTGTCATTTTATTTATGAATGTTCTCATATATGCTTCAGCAGAATCTGGCCAAATCCAATACCATTTGTCTTTGAAAAGAGGAAATTTCCAGGGGTGATGGCACATGCCATATTCCCAGCACTTGGGAGGCTGAGGCAGGAGGATCACTGCAAGTTCAAGGCTGGCCTGGGCTACAAAGTGAGTTAATGGCCAATCTACACTGCCTAGTGAAACTCCCTCAAAAAGAGGGGGAAAACTTAGGAAATTGACTAATTACCCTAAAATGCTGAACCTTAAGTTTTTCATGATGGCTATGGTCAGCTGGGGAGGCAGTGAAAATTATAGGATATAGGGAGATAGTAAAATCATAGCTTTCGTCAGCAAAAGCATCTGGAATTTTTCTTTCAATTTTCAAATTTTGTACAGCACATCTTTGTATCTTTCCCAAGTGGAGCACTCTATTAAAACTGCTACCCTCATCAAAGACAAAACTGTCAGTTGGTCTATGTGCTACACTGTGTCCATTTTTCTGGAAACACTTATAATCTCCTGATGTACTGTTTATAAACTCCACTATTTTGTTGGTTTTATTGTTGTTTAGGGGTTTTTTTGCAATTGATTTGCACTGTCCTGTCCAGGCTAACCTTGAACTTCTGGGCCCAAAGGATCCCCCTGACTCAGCCTTCCAGGTAGCTGTGCACCACAAGGTCCAGCTCTGTGTTTATTTTCAGTCATCTGGTTCCCTGGTCTAAGATGTAAGCTTCACATAGAAGTTAAAAGTTTTAAATCTAGCACCTATATTCCACCTTAAGGAACTAGAACTATTAGAGCAAATTAAACTCAAAATAAAAACTAAAACACCAAAGCAGGAAATGAATTAATAAAGAGAAAAAGTAACAAAGAAAATAAATGCATAAATAAAAGTTAAAAAGTTAGATCTTTCAAAACATGAATAAACTTCTAAGATTGGGGGAAAAAAAGAGATTAGATGATTAACAAAAAGCAAGAGCCATCTCTATAGATTCCATGGACTTAAAAGAATAATAAAAAATGAGAAGCTTCCTATGTATGATCTTGAGATCTTACATGAAATGGAAAGACTATTTTAAGAAAACAAAACTACTAAAGTTCACCTAAAAAGATAACCTCACTAGCCCTATGTCTTCCAAAGAAAATTAATTCATACTTAACATTCTTTGCACAAAGAAATATGTAGGTCAATATGGCTTTCAAGATAAGCAGACATTGGGCCAGCGAGATAACTCAGTGAATGCATGCCTCTAATCCCAACACTGGGGAGGCTAAAAACAGGAGGATCACCATGAGTCTAATCTGCATAGTGTGACCCTGTACCAAATACACAAATGAAAATAATAATAATAAACAAACATTAAAGGAAAAAACACTGTCATTTACATACAAACTACTAAAGCAACTAGGGTTTTATTTTCCATCTGATTTTGTTTTGCTTTGTTTTGTTTTAATTGGCCCACTCAGCCCACCCTGAGGGTGGGGCTGGCATGGCATATGGTGCTGGGGATCGAACCGCGGTCTCCTGCACCTGCCTAACTAAGCTTGTCTAAGCAGGCACTTTAGACTGCTGAGCTATTTCTCCGACCCCCTCCGTCTGATTTTGTGATACTTGCATTCACGTAAAACAAAATCCAGAGAAAGAGGGGTCAGTGAGATACCTCATCAGGTTAAGCACCTGCTTAAGCAAGCACAGGGATGGTGGTTCAATATCTAGCACCACATAGCATGCCAGCCCCACCACCAGGGCACGTTGAGCTGGCCACAGAGTCTGGGTATGGTGGCATCTGCCTGTAATTCCAGTCCTGAGGGAAAACAGGAAGATCATGATGAATCTGAGCTGGGGGGTGGGGGGGAGAGAGAGAGAGAGAGAGAGAGAGAGAGAGAGAGAGAGAGAGAGAGAGAGAGAGAGAGAATTATAATTGATAGTCTTCATGAACACAGGTGTAAAATTTCTAAATTTCCATATTCTAGGAAGCCCAGTCCAAAACAGGTAAGTGTAGCACATGCCAGGATGAAGTGGAATTTCTTTATGAAGATGGGAGGGTTTATGGGAAGGGAAAGTAAAAGGGGTCAAGACACTGTATGTATATCTACCTATTTCCCACAGTGGATGTATATGTAAAAGAAATGGAAAAATCTTATTAGCATTTAATTACTATCATTTACCGCATTACAAAGAAGAAAGTCATACACATGATCACTTCAATAAAGACAAAATAAAAATATGACAAAATTCCAAAATAATTCTAGCGTTGAAAAGAACGACCACTTTCATTAAATTGGAAAGAATAAGGAGCAGTCTCAATTTGGTAAAGGACATCTACGAAAAATATCAACTAATAGTAGTGGTGATTGAACTGATGCCAAACCCCTACCTCTCCTCTCCTGAACCTTTAACTTTTGAGACCATTTCTTACTAAATTTATAAATTTCTCAGTCTGGGATAAAATTTGTGATCCTCCTGCCTCAGGTTTCTAGAGTGCTAGGAGCACCAGTTCTAGTGCCTTAAGGCAGAACATAAGTGGTAGGTTTGGGTCGTATCACCACACCTAACTTATGTCACAATAGCTAAGATATTTGGTAGTAAAATATCTAAAGTTTTCTTCTAATATCATAAAAATAAGAGAGCCCTCACTCACTATTTCTACTCAATACTAAACTCAAGAATCTAGCCAGTTATATGCAAGAGAAGGAAAAGAAGCACCTCTATATCAGAAAAATTGGTTAAAGGTAGTTGTAAATTTAGAAAAGCTCACCTTCAAGGGTTGTGTAATATCAACCAAATCGCTAATAAATGAATAACTATTGTACTAAGAAGACAGAAAAGAAGAAATGGGACAGAAAAAAGTTAAAGTAATAATGTTAATAAACTTGCAAATTTGGAAGAAATAGTTTAGATAATTAAAAACTAGATACATAAAATTAAAAACACACCTAAGTATATTATCTTCAAATTGTTCAAAGCAAAATATAAAAATAATATCCAAATTAGTCAGAAACACATAAAATGCAGTTAAAACAAACATAAACTACAAATGAACTCTCAGGGGAACCAGAAACCAGAAGTTCATGGAATAACACTTTTAAAGCACTGAGAAAGAAAATAACAGCAATGGTCAGTTCCAAGTTACATACCCAAAAAAAATAGGCTAGAAAAATTAGGATCATAATAGTAAGGCAAAGAATGCAAGACACACAAGCTTAATTATCTAATGATTTCTCTCATATGGAAAAATCAAAGTATAAAGAGAAAAATAAAGACAGATAATAAGAAACAGAGAGATTGAACTTTGGTGGAAGGACTGGGGACAAAATAGGAAGAGGCAAGAAAAAGCGGAGGAGAAGGACCTAAAAGAAGAATGAGAATGTTATGTATAAATATCAACTCTCTGTGGTGAATGCAATCTTTATGTACTACAAACATGTGTGCGTGTGTGTGTGCGTGTGTGCGTGTGTGTGTGTGTGTGTGTGTGTGTGTGTGTGTGTATGACTAAATCCACTTCTAAGGGCAAAGTTGAAACTGTGGTTGGTCCATCTGCATCATACAAAATAACTCATGGAAGAAATATAACAAGAAGATACTCAAATTCATTTTAAAGAAAGAAGCATCACTGGAAATGACAAGTACATATATTCAAATACAAACATTCTAGCTTTCTTCTTAATTAAAGATATTTATTTACCATAGTTTATTTAGATCCTGTTTATATTTTCCTGAAAGGTCGTATTGCTTTTCTGCATGGTCAGACTGTTGGAGCTAAAGTCCACACTGTGAATTCCTGTCTAACTTGTTTATATAAAAAATTCCCATTCCTCAACCACAGTCATGGTGATGTTTATTTGGGTATAATTCCTAAACAATCAATAAAACAAACCAGCAAATCAGCTTGCTTATACATTTATATTTACCATATCCTAAGCATCTTTATTTTTAGGGTAAAAAGCATGTCTATACACAGTGGTATATTTACTTCATTTTGTCTCTTTGGCTAGAATGGCTTTCTCAGAAAAGTTTCAAGAGTTTTTTATGGATCTTAAAAGAAAGTAGCTATGAGGACCCAAGGGTACGTTTCTATCCATTTATAGCATGAGGTGCTGCAGTGAGCATTGTCCTCAAATCTCTTCACCCTACACAAATGAGGTTTTTTTTCCCCTTTCTCTTGGAGTTGAGTTGTTTGGGGCAGAAAGACACAGTCCACTTACTCAGAAAAGCAGGCTGACAGTAGCCCTGTTGTTAGTAAATGGCACTTCCCAAGATCACCCATGACCTTCACATCTAACTGCAAGGCAACATGATGAAATTGGGCAGTGGCGTGGAGGGCGGGGTATGGTTCCATGTTTCCATAGCATGAGATTTTTTTCTTTGAGGAGACTCAGGCAGTGATAGAAACCTTTTAGAAATTTAGATAATAGCAAACAACAGGCTGTGACATGCACTAAGTGAAAGATAAAAGGAGTCAAAAGAAAAGTTTAGGACAAACAATGGAGGATGTTGAATTTTATGAGGTGCGGTAGGCCAGCATTTCCCTAATAGCTCACCTATTCGTATCTTTCCATTTTAACGAACTTTCCAGATTCCATTTGCCAATATAATTGAAAATGCTCATATACAATAGGTAAGCTAGCTGACAGACTGTGGTGAAGACAGAGCTCTTGGAAGAAAGGGCATAACATGAAATCAGTAATCAGTGCAAGACACTGGATCTCAGCGAAGGATCTCAGAGAAGGAGACTTTCATTGGGGTAAAGAACACCTACTCCTTTGAAACTCAAGTTTCATTTGATTGTTTTTGGAATGTAAAGTGATTCAACTATATCATCTCTATTCAGTATTGAAGCTCTCTCTTTTTTGCTTATTCTGTAAATCACCTCTTTATTCTTTAGACAATTTTCTCTGATACACAGTTTTCAATTTTGATGAAGTTTGGTTTACTTATTGTTCCTTTTTTTCAGTCATAGCAATTAGAATTTATTTCGGGTCTATTTTAGAGCAATAATCATCTGGTAATCTTAAATTTTATTTTTAGCTATCATTCTGTGTAGGCACTGCCCTTTTGGTAGAATCTGAATCTTTAGGGAAAAGAAAGACTGTGAAGGGCTCTTTGAAAGAGCTCTTGGTTCATAAGAAGCATGAGACCGTTCCCACAAATAACTCTTTCACGAGAATCACACTGCCACCACCTCCACCCACCATTATGACTGTAGTAAGCTCAGCCTGCTTTCTCAAGCCTACCTCGAAATCACTCATCTCTATGAAATCTTCTTTGACACAGACCCAAAGCCAAGATAGAAGTCATCTCTCTTCTTCTTCAATCCTATCTGAACTTGCTAGCCTGGCAATCTCAGTTTTTGTTTCTGCAATTGGTCTAATAGACATTTAGCTCTGCTACCAACCTGAGTTTCTTTAGGAACAGTACAGCAACCAGTCTGTGGCATTTATTCAGTAAGTGGGAACTGAAATCTCTAAAGCTGGGCTGCATTAATTTGAAATGTTTTGATGTATATTTAGTCAAGTGGAGTTGAGTGCATGGCACAGAATGGACGGCAAAGGTGGAATAAAAACAACTTGCTTTAAAAAGGGCTTCAGCTCAGTTTGAGGAGAGGATGACTTTATTCTAATGCATGTGTGGGGAGGTCACTCTAGCAGGAAAACACTCAGATGACCAGAGAAAAATGGAAAGAATTTAAATATCATCGATGGGAATTAGTGCCTAATATGATTCAACATAAATGAGGTGGTAGCTATAGATAATTATATACATTTTATGCAGAAAAAGTCTCATAATGAGAACATGTATTGATTCTGGGCCTAGAGAAGTATAAATCTCAAAATTTTGTTTGATCAGCACCTTATTAATATTTGGCAGAATGGGAGACTGCTGAAGGATTTCTACCACAATGGCAACAGGACCATATCAAAAATACAGTAATAAGTTGATAAAGAACAACTACTCAGGACTGTGTATTACATCAATAAAAATGGCAGAAAAGCCAGGCATGTGGGTACATACCTGTAATCCCAGCAGTCTGGCAAAGAATTGCAAGTTGGAGCTCAGCCTTGGCAATTTAGTGATTTTGCAAGACTTCAACTTTAAATTAAAAATTTACAAAAGGGTTGGGTGGTAGCTTAGTGTAAAGGCCCTAGTTTTTATTATCAGAAAGAAAAAAGGCAGGAAAGATAAAATAAACCATTAAGGTAAGGAGAATTTTGAATTATCATTATACCAAGCACTCTTGCCAATATATTTAACACAGTCCATTTCTTCCAAAGATATGGAGGTTATGTAAATGACAAAATTGAGACTTTAGAGGGATAGAATTTTTTCCTGAATTA
>NW_004524695.1:4074382-4095129 GCF_000260255.1 Octodon degus | reverse complement strand
GTGGAGTTTCATGATGGGATTAGGATTGTTACAAGAGGGGTCACCAGAGAGATAACCTCTTCTCTCTGGCAAGCAGATAATGAGAAACTAAGGCCGTGAAGAGGCCTATAGCAGAACTCAATCATGCTGAGTCCTTGACCTTGGACGTTGCAGGCGCTGAGATTCTCAGAAATACGTTTATGCTGTTTAAGCCACCTGCTCTATGAAGTTCTGCTATAGCAGCCAGAGGTGACTAAAGCAACCAGTAAATCCACTCTAAATCTGGGGAAAGAAATAACTGGACAGATAGACTAGGAACTGTGTCGAAAGGACTTCAGTCCATAATCACATTAAAGCATAAGGGTGAAAGAATTGCAGGAGTACAGAAGATATACAGAGGTTAGGAGGTGAGTCACAGCAGTGCCATTCATCCAACGAAAGGTGTCCAGTAAAACAGGCGGAGTTTTAATGTCCACAGTGAACACATAAAGAGATTAAATGAGGGCAGGATCTGACACTTCCTTTTGCAACACTGTCTGCTCCTCTCCCTTTGATCGTGGCTTAGATTCCAATATGCTTTATTGATAAAAACAGGATTTTGTTTTATAGAATTAATTTTCTAATTTAATTTTTTAACAGTATTCCATGAAAACACTGTTTATCTCAATTCCAACCTTTGGTGCTCCACAACACTTCAGAACTAACATGAGGGTCTGTCTTCTATCGTTATCCAAGTGTTTCTAGACAGAGGCTTTCATGCTCCATTCCCAACTTGCGACAGGTAAAATTTCCAGAAAAGAAACTCAAAGACCAAAAGTTCCTAAAGATCCTCTCTACAAAAGTACCAGATGATTTCACAGGAAAACATCACCAATTTCTTTCCAAGTATAGAGATCCTGGCCACTCAGTTGAAGATGAAGGAATATAACTCAATCCCTGTTGGAAACCACACTAATATTACTACTTTAAAAAAACACACACAATGCAGTCAGGGAGATGGCTCAGTGGAATAAGTGCTTCCCTGGCAAACACAAGGGCCTGAGTCTAATCTCCAGTTCCATAAATAAATAAATAAATAAATAAATAAACAAACTTCAGAAAGTTAAATGTCATGAAAGAGATAGAAACATGGAGCAGCTCTTATAGACCACAGGAGGAAAAGACGGCATCAAGTAATCACAGGAGACAGGGTCTTGGGCCAGAAAGTTGAACACAAGAAGAAAGTTCGTGAAATTCAAAGTCATTCCTCAGTATGGTTAAGGGGATCCTACTGATGCTAGCATCCTTGTTACGATAATTGGGCTGTGCTTACAGAAGGTGCTAGCATTAGCGGAAGATAAAGCCAGCAGGTCTGTCTACAGCTTTCCTTATAAGTCTCAACAGAATGCAAAACAAAGGTTTAAAAAGTGACTGAAAATACAAAAGGGAATGCTACCATCATTCAGGCAGATGATGGTCTCTCTTCCCTCTTCTTTTTCTTCCCTTCCTTTTTTCTTTCCTTCTTTTTCTCTTTCACCTTCTCTCTCTTGCTTTCACTCTTTCTTTCTCCTTCTGCCTTGTGTCCTGCTTGTCTAGAAATAACTTTCACTAACACAATGTTCAATCAATTTTCTCAACTTGTGATTTTTATCATGCTTCAAAAAAAAACCTCATTATTAGAAGAAATAAAAAAAAAACAACTCTTTGATTAAAATCAAGCCCAGGAGCAATTTCTTTCCATGTTTCCACTTGATAATTTTTTTTTCCTATAGAAGACATTGTCTTCCAATTTAGCCCTGTGGAGGAAACTATACTCAATAGCTATTTCCTTCTACTAAGTAGAGACAAGTGCAAGAATTGAGAGAGATTTAGAGATTCCAGAGAGAAGAGAGATTCTACGAGAAGGGAAAGAAAGAAATTCTGATAAATTCTTTTTAAGAAAGTACTTTGGCTACAACATTTGCTTACTTGACGAAATGAACAATTCAGAACCATGATCACAGATTTCTTTCTTTTGGGGAGAGGATGAGTCAAGAAAATGTAGAATCTCTAAAATACATTGTCACAAACCATTTTGATATCCTTAAATTATAAAATTTAGGGTAAGATCCACTGTTTTTCAAAGTCTTGAAGCTTTTGTGCCTTGTGGGGAATGGGAGCAAACACTGAAATCAATTTTCGGGTGACTCTTATCCCTTATAAAATTTTTCAACCAGCTCAAAGTCGCCTCCACCATCATAGAAGGAAACACAAGTACGGGGTATGGCATCACCCCACCACCCAGCATTCTCTGACCACCATCAGATAAGAGTGGCAATACCTGAACACTGACAAACGAGTGGGGGAAATTGTTTTGCATCCTAAAGGGAAAAAAGAAGAGTCTTTTGCCAAACAGAATATTAAGTGAGCAGCAATCTGTCATATCATATAATTACAGGGTAATGTCAGGCATTCCTCACGAAAGCACACAGACTGGAGAAAGCAATTAATGTAAAATGATTTAGAGGCAATGCATTCTGCGGCACGGGGAAAGCACTGAGCAGATAACTGGACACCTCATGCCCTCAGACAAATTAGGTTTTTCAAATTATTTTCCCCTCTAAAGTTAGAAAGCTTAATTATTTAGTTAAATTTTTCCCAGCCTAAAAATCTGTACAATTTCACTAAGTCTGTTAAATTTGACTCCATTTTCAATGATTAATTTATTGACATACTCAATGCCTTTTAAAAGTTTTTCTTATACCCATGATTCAGTTCACATTTTTCCTTCTCTATTCATCTCAGAATTGACAAATGCTATTTCTAAATATGTATCTACAGGTTGCATACATAGTACATTTATTTAAGTATTCTGAAGTGTATAAATTATATTTTAAGGCCTTATTCTTCAAGACAAGAAATCACAATTCATGAGAAGATTTGTTAATGAAAGATTAGTTGGGTGTGGTTGCATACACCTGTAATCCCAGCACTTGGGAGACTCAAGCAGGAGGACAGCCATGAGTTCCCAGGCAGCCAGGCCTACATAAGCCAGTTCAAAGTCAGCCTAAACTTAGTGAGACTGTGAGAAAAAAGAAAAGAAAGATTAACAGAAAAAGCTTGCATCCATAAGTACCCTCTAATCTGGGTTTAGATCCTACCATATTTAAGAAGCACATGTTAAATTTATTATAATTAATTTTATTTTGCAAATCCATGTATCCTTTCTCAGCCCTTATTTTAAGTGAAGCGCTTTTCCTTGAAAATAATAATGCTAAGTGAATCCAGTTATCCTGGTCCTTCTCCTGTGGTTAATTCTCTTTCCTGATGACTCACAGCTCCCCAGCTTCAGTCTCTGACCCACACGTGTTCTTTAATGAGTGCCCGTTTCTGGATTTACGTCTGGGATATGGTTTCATCCTGAGGGCTGAGGTGAGAGACACATAAATGATTGACTCTGAACCAAGGATTCATTTCTTCCATGTGCTGAGAGAAGGGGAACAAATATCATGAAAGCCACAGGAGGAAACACCACGTGTGGCTAGTGGACGGAAGAAGGAAGGAGAGAAAGCTGGGCCTCATTGCTTATTGGGGTCTTCATAAAAAGGGCAAAGCAGAACAGGGCGTGGGACTTAAATGATTTCTGGAAAATCTCTGGGAATAAAAGCTAGCTCCAGCTGTCTGGTAGCTGGCCTTGGGTGGGTTTAGGTCAGGGAAAGCAAACGCTGGCTGTTGTGTGAGAACTCACGAAGGAAGTAGGTCAGCGCAGGGGCTCCAGACCTCAGACGTGGACTGCGTTGGCTGTAGTTTGGCCTTGTAATTAAGGAATGCCAAGTAGAAAAATGCAGAGTCTAAGAAAAGTTAATAACAGCACTGCTAGCCTATCTACTTTGATTTTTACACAATACACATGGTTTAAGCCTAGATCTCAGTGTATTCTGCACACTTTGTGTGCATGTGTGCATGCTAGACGTTGCTCTGTAAAGCTAAATAAAAGCCACAATGTGAGGATGGCCAGAGTTGAAGATATTATCCTGCCCTGAAAACCTGAAGCTTGTCTTCTGTTTCCCATTTGAGTGAACTTTGTCATCTTTATACTTTCAATCACCTGAATCAAGAGTCTGAATTTCACTGTTGCCTTTTCATTTTCCTTATAGGCTATGAACAAATATCAACTGCTCTGTCTTTATTTCTTAAATATTGACTGGTTCCTTACACCGTGTGTGACTCACAGTCCCTAATTCATCAGCCTGTGACAATGTACCCTGGTAAAAGGTATTTTTTTCTTGCTGCCTCAGCAGAATGTGGACTTATTTCCTTATTCTAATGATAAGTATCCAGGGTGAAGTCCCATCTACTAGAATAACAGCCACAAGCTTTGATGGCAACATATGCAATTACTCTCCTGTCTTATTTTCAGCTAACTTTTCCGTGTACTTTATGCTCCATAGTAAATTACTTGAGGTCTCCTTCAAAAGCACATTGTATTACTTCTTTGTACTATTGTACTTTCTGTTCCTCTTCAATTATACACTAGTCACACGCATCAGTTTGCCAAGTTCTTTATATTTGCAAACCCTTCAGGACCAGCTCAGGGATTAATCCATTGGAAAACCTTAACTGATCCACCCATTTCTTCTCTACTGCTTCATCACTTCGTGCTTCCTTGCCCAACTGCTAGTGTGTGCTAACCATGCTCTTACTTTTGTCTTACTTTTGTTATTCGCTACATTGGTGTTTTTTGAGGGGGGAAAATGGCTTTATGCAACTATATCTCACTAACTTCTATCCATAACTCGAGACCCCAGCAGAATATGAAGGAGTTTATCCTGCATGCAAGGGAACAGGATTTGTAAACCTCACAATCATCTTTTGATTGGAGAGCAACAGTGAAAGTCACAGTGCAATTTTGCTCCCCATAGACATGAACATTTTCCTAGAAAGTGTATCATTAGTATTAAAGTTAGAATAATTTCTTATCTATTGATACTTCTTTGGCTTCTTGTTTAATTTTTGCTCCCAATATGAGGTGGATGTGGGACAGTGTATATCTTCTTCAGAGCAAGGAAATGTCTGGTTTGTAATGTGTGCTGCCTTCTATCTGCATATAGTACCCAATGGCCCCTCTCTTAGAGAACACATGAAAAGTGGAAAGAGTTCTAGGAGTTAGTATAAGCAACGCTAAGAACTGAGGGTCAGCATGTCACAACAGACTGTAAAATCCTTTCTGGATGTATTTTTTATGATTTAAGAATTATCTTTAGAAAAACAAGAAAAAAATTTTCATATAAAGAATAATTGTGCTTGAAATTTTGGAACAAATCCCAGTCCACTTAATAACATATTTAAAATTGTGAACATTAGTTTCCAGGGTCTTTTTGCAATGTAACTTGATTTTCAAAATTGTATTGTAAGCTGCATTACTAGGTAGCCAAGGCAAACATTCTTGCTAGCAATAAATTCCTTGATCTAGTGTACCAAATCTTGCCTTTCTTACTCTGTTAGACAATTTTTCATTCTCTCAGGCTGGCTACATCTTAAAAGATTCACTGTAGGGAGCAATGTATTTTTAAAATGTATGTAAGATGAAATCAGGACAGATAAGTTAGCATAAATTGATAAAAATATGGCTGAAGAGTTGTATCAGCTAGAGCTTCTTAATATGACAGAGAACATGACAGCAAATCATGTTTCTTAGAATTTTAACTTCATTATATTTTGAAAATGAGAGAATCAAGGTTCAGCGTATGTGAAATACTGTACAGGAATACAGGAAAAAATACTTCCAAATCTTATTTAAAATTATGATTTTCAGGTCATATTTTGAATTGGGAGTTAGATAATCTAATGAAAATTAAATTCATAAATATATACATATGTATAAAGCTGTAATATAATTAGAATTATTTTAATTTTTTTTGTATTTTAGGACAGGGTGTACAGGGTCTCACTGCATAGATCAGACCCCTAGTCATCCTTCTGTTTACAGCCTTCCAAGTTCTGGGATCACAGGAACATTCCACCACTCTCCGTCTCAATCACCATCTCAACACACCCCAGGGGTGGGGCAAGCACAGCAAAGCCCTGGGATCAAACTCCTGGCCTCTGCAGCTGCCTAAGCAGGTGCTTTAATCTGCTGAACTATTTGGCTAGCCCTTAAAATTCTTAATTGATTTCACAAGCATGAGAAAATTCAATACTTCATAATGTAGCTATGCAAAGAGTCTTATTCTTCAAAGTTACAGGGAAAATTCCTTGTACACTGGTATAATGAACCACATGAGCAGTAATAATACATTTATTAAGTCATTTCTATAATTTAGTAAAAAAACAGGCCAGTGTAGTTCAAAATTTTAAAATAAATAATCTGTCTCTCCTTTACTTCTTGTTGCATTTTATTTTAGATGAGCAAATCCACACACCTTTGACACAGTAATGAGGATCACACAACAAATAAATTTATGAAAACTTTTAATAGGATGTAAAAGATTTACAAAATACTGTGTGTAACAGTCTTCTAAAATATTTAACCTAGATTTTAGAAGCAAGCCAAATCTGGGCTTTCTCTAATCAGGCAATACATAGGAAATAAGCAGCAATTTAAAATGTTTTTACTTCTTGGACAACTATTTTGACTCCTCAGTTAGGATTAATAGGGGGGCACAAACTTAAATAGCATGACAATCACACTAATATTAATAATAAAAGATTTAAAACCAAAATGTGAAACTGTAAAAGATGTTTATCTTGTATTGATTGAAGAGCACACCCATACTCTGAACACATATTTGAAAGAGTATTTAATAACTTGGCTAAAGTGAGAAAACATGCTTGCTGTAATATTCTGTGAACAAAGTAGCATATAAAGATATATTTGCATAATTAACTTAACTCAGTGTATATTTGCAAAAAGAAAAGTATTATAAAAAATGGACCAAAGTAAAAAATGTTATACCTTGTTGGAGTAGAACCTGCCTTTGTTACCTTTTATGGAATTTCAAATTTTTTCAAAATTTATGTAGTGTTTGCTAGCAAGACTCTATTTTGTGTGAAACTTGTAGGATTTTACCCAACCAGTTGGAATTATACATCATAAATAAAGGTTGTGAGGGTTTTTTAATTAATTTTATTGAGAAAGACATAGCAATGAGACAGTTTCAAAACCAATTAGTAGGACAGTTTCAATAATTAATACATTGCCTATGTTGTCTTTGTAGTGGTTGTTCATAGCACAAGATGCAGACATGATATCTTCTCCAAACACTATCAGTACAAATCTTTCTTCTCACTGAATTAAGAGAAAGTAGATGTATATCTATCCTATTTTGTATATACAGATACAAAACAGTCCTTCACTTGTTTCCCTTTTTTTTGGTTTACTTTTGACAGAGATGGGTATTCCATTGCCATTTAAGTGTTGTAGGTTCATGAATTCAGCAAAATAATCCAACATTGAGTTTTAAAAATTAATAATGTTCCTTTAATGGATTTTTATAGTCTAATGATCTTAGATATGAACAAAATCTACATGTTTTCAGGACATTATAGATATAGAGTATGGTAACATCCACTGTAGGGATTTGTACTTGCACATGATATATCTTGCTTCTTTTTTATTTCCAATTCCCCTCCCTGCCTTCTATCCTTCTATTTTAAATATTTGTAGCTCAGTTCTGTCTTGCATTCCCACTGCCCCTGCTACCTACTTGTGGTATACAGAATTTCATCTTTAAATCTTGAATACTACGATATGCCACAATTTATTTAATATGAATAATACAAGTGACAAATAAAAAGAATATAACAAAACATATTACAATGGCAAATTAGGAAAAGTGCTCATAAAGAAGAAATATGATATTACCCACCTGGTATCCATGGGAAGGAGGAGAGAGAGAGAGAGAGAGAGAGAGAGAGAGAGAGAGAGAGAGAGAGAGAGGGCTACTCTTGGTAAATATATTGGGGAAATGGAACTATTTTTGCACTGTTAGTGAGAATATAAAATGGTGCAACTTTTAACGATATTATGCACCTCTAAAGCCCTACTCTCTGAGGCTGATGTAGGAGTCACTGGAAGTTTAAGACCAGGCTTGGTTACACAGTGAGTTCAAAGCCAACCCAAACATAGTGAGACCCTGGTTCAAAGCAATAACAACAAAAATGTATTATGAATTAAGGGGGAAAAACCCTGAAATATAATTAGTACATGATTCAATTATTTCATTTCTGGTCATATACCCAAAACATGGAAAGCAGGGTTTGAAGAGGCATGAATAAACAAACATTATAAACAACTGTCAAAAGATGAAAATCAACACAACTACATAGATGAGCAAAAGGTGGTCTATGCATACAAATAAATATTATTAAGCCTTCGAAAGGAAGAAATTCTGAGTCACACTCAAACACGGATGACTATTAAATACATTAATCTAAGTGAAATAAGCCAGTCACAAAAGAAGAAATATAGCATGTTGCCCAGAGCAGCCAAACTTAGGCAGACAGAAACTAGAATGGCCTTCAGAGGGTCCAGAAGGAGTGGAAAGTTGTTTAGCAGATGCTGAATTTCACTTTTGGAAGATTGAAGAATTCTACAGTGATGATAGTGTTGGCTGCACAACTGTATTGCAGTACTTAGCACAGTTAAGATGGTAAATTTTGTGCTACAGATATTTTCCAGAATTAAAAACTTTTAAAAAGAAATAAGCTATAGAATAAACAAAAAGGAAAGGCTGATAGTTACAGTTAGAGACACCAAGTATAAAATTGGTATCAGCTGACACTGTTTAAAACTGCTAATTTTCTTGACATATTAGAAGCTTAGTGAATAAGACTATGATTTTTCAAGAAGGCCAAGTACATTCTAGAGGCAAATGTTTTATTTGAAGAAATTGCATGCATTGATGAAAGGAACTAATGCATTCCTAAGGAGAACAGGCTTTGAAATAAATTAAGAAATTCTATTTTGTCCTTCACAAATGTTTTACAATGGTATTTACAGCTCAGAAGCTACTACTTAGTGTTTTGTTTTGCTTTTAATGTTCAAGGGAAGTATGAAAAACCATATGGTTAAAGAACGATCTTGACAAACTCTGATTTCTTTGGTAAAATGTTTTATAGTAGTGCATTTTTAACACAGAATAGTGGAAAGAGAGTGTAGAAACTCTTGAAAAAAAAAAAAGAATTGCCTTTAAATTTCACTTAACTGCTTACTAACCAAAAGAACTGAGGTGTATGGCCTATTTTCTCTGTTTCAATTTTTGTACTTGTAAAGTAAAGGTTAAAAAAAAAAAACAGGTTTACTAGAATAATTAAGAGTAGTCAAGGCACATTTAAATTACATCTCCTCACATATTAAAGGTAGTTGGTTTTGTAAATATTCTTAATTTAGCTACAAACTAAACACTGAACATTTCAAAATTATGCAGAACACATATTCGAATATTTGTAAAGTTGAAGTTCAGAGACTCCATAATCCATAGGATATTGGACTTTTCTTCTAAGTAATGAAACAAAATATTCAATTAGTGTCCTTAGAAGATAATGCATATTGGGTGGGCCAGATAGTGCAGCGGACTAAAGCGCCTACTTAGGACGAGCGCACCCAGGGTTCCAGGGTTCCATCCCTGGCGTGCTGCGTCGGCCCGGCCCCTTGGGCACGCTAGACAGCGATTGAGCCTGGGAGTGGTGGCGCATGCGTGTAATCCCAACCCTTGAGAGGTTGAAAACACGGGAATCACTATGAGTCCAATATACTTAGCGAGACTCTATAGACCTTGTATTAAAGACATTTAAAACAAGAAAATAATGCATACTATTGAATGGATGAAACTAATTTAAAATTTAGCTTCCAGAATTGTTGTCCCTCTTAGCAATGTTCTATTTCCCTGAACAGGAAGAACTAGATTAGTGCTTACTAGATATCTTATATACAGAAATCTATTTATGGAAGAAAATATAAATGTCATTGAAAATAAACCTACACAGAATAGCCAGCTACCCCAGCAGCACTTTCTGTGAGACATTTAAAAGGCAACACAGAAAACAGAAACATCTGTTGAATGGGAACAAAGGAACTTGAGTTTTCAGATAAAAAAAAATTGAAATCACAGAAAGTTAATCTCTAGGAACCTCCATTACTTCCTGAGTGAAATAGGAACTTGAACCAATAAATTATAATTTCCTTTCCTCACAGGAATGGACATTCAGCCTCTTTTCACTGATCAACTCATGTTCTTTTCAGACTACTCTCTGACCTGTTCTCTGATAGATTTTGCAAGTGAAGTTTGCTTACCAATTTAACAGTTCATTCTGAGCATGACTGTAGCAGGTGTCATTTCAACCAGTAGATTCTTATTCTGAATAAATATGATAGAATTGTCGCTTTCATAATTTCTGTTATATTATCTTATAAAAAGTAATGAAAATTATTCAGGTTTTGGTCATTTTGCATTTAAATAATTGGACAAGTGAGTGGTTAAAATAAAGTAGTGGAAGAAACTGGACTACAGATTACTTCCTTTCAACATATAATTGCATGACCTAAAAATGTTAAGAAAAATTACCTAAAATGTATCATCTTACCTATTCAGATATCAGTTGGTAATCTGAAACCATGAACTGTCCTGGTGCTGTCCATGGATACAGAAGAGAATGCATTTGTAATGACACATCCACTACCTCTCAACCTTGCCCCATCTCACCCGCACCACACATGAGTATGGAGAAAGAATATATAGTATCTGGGCAGCATTTTGAGAGTTTATACATACTCTGCAACTAGAAAAGAGATCATTCGGCGAGTATGACTGCATGAGCTCTGGGCAGTGCTCTGGTATAACTGCTTCTGTTAGAAATCACCCTAAGACTTTTCCAAGCTCAAAGGCCTCTGGGGGCTTCCAGGGCAAGGTGCCAAAGAGAAAGAAAATTGAATAGCAAATAACTTGAAGGGTTGGGCAGGCAGTGAAGCAGTCCATTTAAGTACTTGTTTGTTTGCTTGTTTGGTACAAGGTCTTGCCACATAGCTCGGATTTGCGGTGATCCTCCTGTCTCAGCCTTCCCAGTGCTAGGATTACCCACATGGGCCACTCTGTCCAGTGTCAGTGGTTCAACACTCCCGGGGGTGGGGCCAGTGTGACACATGGTGCAAGGTCCTGAGTTTGATTCCTGACACACAGCCCCCAAAAAGAATGAAATAAGACAGCAATCATGGGAATAAAGTTTTAGAAATTTGAACATGACAGGTGTTGGTTTGCAACATCATACAATTATAGAATAAATAGAAAATATAATTAAGGAATTCTCACCAAATTAAAGCAAAAGAAAAGTAGAAGAGAAACCATGACAAAACTGCATTACTCTCAAATATTCAAAACTCTAAATGCAGTTTCTTCTCAGAAGAGAACACAGAGAAAGAAGGAGACATCATTGGAGAATTTTAAAAGCACAATGTTGTGCAATTTTAGAATGTTAAGCACAAAGAAAATAGTTTCCATAAATGTTTAAAAAATGCATAGTTCACTAATGATCAAGAATCAGAAGAATGGATTTTACTGGTAACAAAAAATGCTAAATATCTGAAAGAATTTTTCAGGATGCTATTTGCTACAATAGGGAAAAAGTAAGCAAAAAGCACAAAATGAGACAATAATAAATCAAAATAAGATAAAACAATGACAAGACTGGGCATGGTGGTGTGCGCCTGTAATCTCAGTTCTTGGGAGGCTGTAAACAGGCAGATCACTAAGAGTCCAGTCTAGTAGTAAGACCCTAAACACACTATAGACCCTTCCCTAAAATACAAAACAAATAAAAAATAAAATAAAACCATAACAAAAATCATAAATCCCACAAAAAGTAGAGGGAGGGAATACCCAGGCAGTGATGAAGGGATGACCTAGGATGCCCTTGGTTCACAGCACAGCAGTTGAAAGCATCATGATACTTTCTGTTGATCATGTAATTTTTCTTAAGAAGTACAGAATGGCTTTGGCTAAGATGTAGGAATAAACCAATAAATTCTAGGGTAAAAGAGTCATTAATTAGGGATGAAGAGAGAAAAATTACCAAAGAGGGACAGCAACAGTTGTCACAGGATGATTCAGTACAGTAGTTAAGGCACTCAACCAGCCCAAACAGAAGGGTAATTGATGGTTCCAGTGAAGATATTTTTAAGAAAAATATAAAAATTTAGCCAACAGGATTAATATTGTAGTACATTCTATGGAAAGAATAAGTGATTAGCAATATACAGTAGTCCCGAGTATTGGGAGAAAACAGCACAGTATCTACCAAGCAACTGATCTAGGAATACTAATCACTGTAACTAAATGGAAAACAGCACTTGGCAGAACTTTCATAATGAGAGAAGACTGAGCAATGTAGTTTATGTAAGTGTTCTTAAGTCAGTTCAGAAGGGGTGTATGACATGGTTCATCTGAGGAACGTGTTATTTAGAAGTAAGAAGGTGTTGCAAAGCATAGTTCAATCTTCTAGATAATCAGCAATAAACAAGAAAAAGAATTGTGATTGTTGAATGGAGTGTAAACTTCATAAATACACAGAATTGAAAATACTATGTATGAGAGCACCTTTGTCTTAATTCTTCAATATTCTCAATTTTTATAATTAAAAAAGAAATACGTAATTTAAAAAATACTAACTTTAAAATTTTAATTCTTAATATTTTTATGATATTTTAACTTTAGAAAGACTTTATAGAAATAATGTATCTTATAGCAAAAGGATGAACATGTATCTGGAATTTGTATGTACCAGTGCTTTCCCTACTTCTTCTTTAAACACAAGTGAGCTGCGTTTCACAATTTTTTTTTTTTATTCTGAAAAGGCCATGTAGCATAATTTGCATTTGAATGTTGGTATTTGTCTCTGGCTATGAGTTTAGGCAGTGTGGTGGCTAATCTAAATTGTCAACTTTATGGGGTTGAATGGCATCGAGGAGATCAGTACAGCACACTTCTGAGGCCCCTGCTTGGGTCAGAGGGCATGGCCGTGTGGACTATGTCCGGCCCCAGATCTGGCCCCTGCTCTCGGGCACACCTGTGCTGCTGCTTCAAGGATGCTGATTCGAGCCACTTCCTCCATGTCCTCCCCCATGATCTCTGAGACTTGGAGACAGGCAACCAGGGACTAACGCCTCAAAAGCTATGAGCCCAAATAGATCTCTCATCCTTTAAAACGCAATTGTGCAGTGCTTTGCCCTGTCAGTGGAGTAACTGATCAAAAAAGGTAACAAACTCTCTTTCCAGAATCATGTATTAACTCGTTCCTTTTAGATACTTGGGGGTTATTTATTCCTTCATTCGTTATATGCTATAGATGGTTTAGTACAGGAATCATTGAATACTGTCATAAAAATTGAGTCACTGTGTAAATTTTATATTAGAAGTCTGTTATGGTTGGAATCCGGGATACTCACGTAACAGTTCTTCCTGTGGGAGCTCTGGTTGTTTATGGGATTGGTGGAAATGGCTGGATAAAGAGGACTCTGACTTTATTAGTAGATAGAATACTGAGGGAATCATAGCTGAGTGCGTTGGTTGGGTGGTGGTAGAAACAGGATGTGAGGCCTGTGGAACAGAGTGGAATATGGGTGCGTGGCTTGGGGACACAGCTGGGCTCTACTCTGTCTTCTCTCACTCTGTCACCCTCTTTGCTTCAAAGAGACCATAACAAATTTCACTCTGCCACACTCTGCTACTATGATGTCCCTGTCTCACCACAGGCCTGAAGGTAATGCAGCCAGCTGACCACATACTAGAACATCTGCAAGTCAGAGCCAAAATAAAATAAATTCTTTCTCCTTTTTTTTTTTTTTTTTTTTTTTTTTTTTGGATTTTAAGGAAGGGTCTATAAGTTGTTCAGGATCTCACTACTAGATCAGACTTGTCCTGATCCTCCTGTTTACAGCTTCCCAAGAGCTAGGTTTACAGGTGTGTGTCACCACACCCAGTCTCAATTGCCATCTCAGCATGTCCTGGGGACGGGGCTGGCACAGCAGGCCCAAGAATCAACCCCTCCCCACAGCCCCTGTGCCTGCTTGAAGGCTCTTTCTCCTTTAAGTTGATCTGTGAACCATTTTTTTTTAACACAGTGAAGAAAATCTAACACAATGTAGGATGTAGATAGAAAATAAGCTCTGAAAATTTGTAGGACACAGAAATCTCTCATTTCCTTCCTCTGTCACAGAGATAAAGGTGTTTAACACAGCAAAAGCAGAAGAATCCAAAACTTAAATGGAAGTGATTATTTTGGAAAGGAAATCCCTGCAGGAGGTAGGATTTGAGAAGAGCACCCAGCCTTAGGTGGGCTTGCAGGTCTCCTCTGTGCCTGCTTCTCTGGAGAGTGTTCTCTGTGCTGTGGTTTGAAATATGCAGACCTGGATGGAAACTCATTTAATAGGTCCCCACTGGTAGCAGGAGCTGTCAGCATGGAACCTTTTCACTAGTGAGTGAGTATATGTTTGACTTTCTTTCTAGAGAAGAAAGTGTTTCTGGAATGGCAAAAGGGCACCTATTCTGGGAGAAACCCTGTCGATTAGTCTTCCTGTGACAGTATGCATGATACGTGAAATTCAAGCAAGTTCCTTTCCTTTATGCTGAGAAAGTGTGTCCATATGCTAGGGTCACCTTTTTCATCACACAGAAAAGAGACACAACTCTTCATTTCCATATGTTCTTTCAGGGAGAAAAAGAAAGTTGATCAACAGCTACTGAAACCCTGACATTATTTTAATTTGAAACAAATGCCACTCGAGTTATTAAGTAATAGCAGAAGTAGGACAGAATCGCACATCCTTGAACAGAAGTGCAGAAGTGAGTCAGGCCGCACACTGTTTGCAGTTATCAATGAACTAATAATTAGCTTTCTGCGTTGCCAAAGTTCTGTTGTGTCGGGCTATGTTCTACACTTCTCTTCTCTCCTCTGAAATACCACATTGCTTAGAAAGCACCATTGTGTTTTTCTTACAGATAATAGACTCCTGCTCTCCACTGCTTTCAAAAATCCTCTCCGTCACTAATGCTGTTCCTTCTTCCTCCATGCTAGGTTGTTTCTGCCTTTGTTTTGTTTAGACTGGGAACCCTCC
Organism: Octodon degus; assembly: GCF_000260255.1. Taxonomy (NCBI): domain Eukaryota; kingdom Metazoa; phylum Chordata; class Mammalia; order Rodentia; family Octodontidae; genus Octodon; species Octodon degus. The sequence continues at coordinate 4,080,086 of NW_004524695.1, read as the reverse complement.
TCTCTTTCCAGCATCATGCTTGCCCACAGGAGACAATGCAAGTTACATATTTGGACTTTGTTATCCAATGATGTGGGTTTGAATCCCTACATCATCATTCACTAATTGTGTGACTTCTTCCCAGTATATCGTGTGTTTGTTTCCTCATCTGTAAAATGAAGCTAGTACCCATGTTCTCCATTCAGAATTGTCATTACCATCAAATGAGATTACATCTGTAGAGAATTAGTGTTATTGCTGTCCCTATTTTGTGGTAATTTCATGTGCACTAGCTTACTTGTCTGAAAAAGACTGAAATTTATCTTGTCTCAAATATATGTCTAGTATCAATTATAATGGTAAATACTAAACAGAAAGTAAGCAGATGTCCATACTTTTAGCACTATGCTACACAGAATACTGGACTGGAAAAGAGAAAAAAAAAAACAAAAAAAACACTGAGGTCTATTTTTCCCCAAAACTTCTGCCAAGAATATGTGATTTTGAAAAAGTCACTGACCTTTCTAAGTGTCAATGTACTCCCTGATAAAAATAGAACAAATTTAAATTTGCAAGATTTGAATGCATAGCACATCTTCAGTGAGAACTACATGGACAAGAACTTGTATGTAGACAGAAATGATAGAGAAAATTCCTTCGCCTTCAGCTTTGTTTGAATTAAAAAGTGCATCTTTTTTTTTTCTTATATGCAGTTAGGAAAAAAAAATAACATCTACCCACTTAAAAAAGAAAGTGAAACCTACCTCCAAGAGTCAACTTTTTCTCACCATGGAGAGTTGAGTGTTAAAAAATTTAACATATGTCAAAACACGTCTTGGAGGCTGTCCAGGGCAGTCTGTAAAATGCTGTGAGCTTTCAGACTCCAGGCAACAGCTTCTAAAGCCATGCGTTCTGCTTATGTGTATCTCATGCATTTTTTAAGACTTTGCTTTAAATGCAGGTTTATCAATAAAAATGCCACCAGAAAACGGCTTTGAAATTTTAATCTCTTCCTGAAATAAAAGGTTTCCTTGAGGCAGGTCTGGAATTGGTTTTGTCTGAATGCCATCCACTTTCATTATACAAGGAATTTTTTTTACAGCTGCTAAATCCTAATTTTGCAAGAAGTTTAAAAAATGCAGCCTTGTCCCTCTCATCATCAAAAGCAGCATAATTTAAGCCTTTATTGTGTCGGTCATGAATTGTCTCTCCTGTAAGCTCACAATGTCATAATATTCTTTTAGATTAATGAGAATCCATACAATTACAGAGGAGAAACCATTCTAGTGCATGGCAGAGCTTACCTAATGACAGAAATTACTGTGCATGCTAATGCATTAGCCAAGAATTATGAGAGAAATTACTGCTGTCACCAAATCCAAAGGCTCTGCAACTGAAAGATGGACAGCCTTTCCATCTCTCAAAGTCATTTGCAGAAAAGATAAGCTACCTTAGCAGCAGGAAACCCTTTTTATTCATTTTTACATAGCATATGTAATACCTCAGACTACCTAGGAAATTAGCAAGGTGCCTGGTTTTCAAAGGATTTCATGTTCAACAGAATGCAATGCCTGTAGTAAATTGATTGCACACACAGCATTAAGACTTGTTCATCATTCTTTTAAGTAAATTCAGCACAGCTCCCTCACCTCTCCACACTGGGTAATGGTAGTGCTGCCATAGTTACTGTACAGATTGGAGTGGAGAAGAACAGGAAGCTTCCTTCTGGTTCTACGTGGGCCAGTTCAGGCTCCATCCTGCTCCATGATAGATCCCTTCTCACAATGAATGTAACCACTTCACATTTTCTTTTTTCACACCTATGGGCAAAGTGTAAATTCTCATACAGTAGTAGTTTTGTACAAACCACCTCTTTAGCCTCCCCAGGGACTCAGTGCTGTTGACATTGCTGGGCTTCCAGCCTCTGTGCATTTCTGTATTCTGTGCTGATATCTGAGAGTCACTTTCTAATCTGGCCAACTTCTCTCTTACACCAACACTTTTGTAACTCTATTGTTGATCCTAGTTTCTCCCACACATCCACCTTCACAAGGCTAAGTACACTGAATTTAATTAATTGGTATCTGAACTTTTTCCTATGGAAACACTCTGCCCAATGAAAGAGCTCCTGAATTACATGACTATTTCAATTTAAATTAATTAAAATGAAATAAATAACTAGCCACATTTCAAGTACTTAATAGCAACACATGACTAGTGGCTAGCAAATAAGACCAGGTACGAATGAAGCAATTCCATTTTCATAGCAAGTTCTATTGAAGAACATGCTTTCCAAATAAGAGCTCAAGAGCTATTCTGTGTCTCTTATGTCTAATCAAGAAACCAAGGGAAGAGAGCTCCTTTAATGAGTCACATAGTGACTCTAAAAAGGTACATCAAAGTTCTAAGTCTCTGTACTTATGAATATGCACTTACTTGGAAATAGAATCCTTGAGGATGTAATTAATTTAAGGATCTCAAGATGAGATGATTTTTGGACTTAAGCAAGTCCTTAATCCAAGGATTACACCTTTTTAAGAAGAAGAAAGGCAGAATTGAATGAAAAACTAAAGAGAAACCATGTTGGATGGAAGTGCATGCCTAAATGTGCACCTTTAGATAAATGGATAAGGAATTATTATCCCCCTTTAAACATGTCATGAGATCCTATCATTTGTAACAACATGAACTAGCTAGACCTGGAAAACATTGCTAACTGTATCAGATACAAAAGATAATGCATAGTCCATATCATATGTCTGTGTCTATAGGGAGCTGTCACAGAGATGTAAAATTAGAGGCAACTATGTCCAAGTGGTCTCCAGCTCCATTACCTAAATAAAAACAAAAAATTTCTATCTATCATTCATTGGTTTGCACATTTCAGTTGCAAAAAAAATTACTCTTCTTGAGCGAGTGATATGCATAGTGTGGATGGATGGCTTGGATTGTGTGATACCAGGTATAACGATCGTTTGGGACTAATTTTCAAAGATTATCCCTTTTATTTTTAAAAGCACCTTGGTTGATGAGATTTATAGTTCACTTAAATATGAGAAAATTCATCACCATGTCTTTTAAACATGAAAATTCATCAAAAAAGTTATTAAAAGTTAAAAAGGACAAAAGAAAAAATCAGTATTAACTGCTCCTTTCCATAGACTAGTGGAAATCAGCCGTACAATTATCCAGCATATCCTGTACACATGTACATAAGTGTATCTTTCTCCTTCCTTCTTTCTTTTGTCCTTTTCCTCGTCCCAGTTTTTCCTTCCCTGTGAACTGGTTCTTTACATTTTCCAGTAACTATTGTATCTCAGATTTTATTTACTCTTTCTGTTACACTAGTGACACTATAATGTTTACACTTAGATCTGATTTATTTTACTTGTAAGCATGCTCTGTAGTGTAATCGATTTACTTATAAAAGCCTGGAGTTTATCTTTTATATAGCTGAGTAATATTCCATTGTGTAAAATATACACATACATTTTATCCATTACTCAGCTGATGGGTATTTTGTTGTTTCCAAGATTTAGCCATGACAAATTACACTGCTATAAACATGGATGCCCATATATCACTGTGGTATGATGTTTTCAATTCTTCTGGAAAAATACCCATGAGGAGAGAAGAATAATTGGGTTGAATTGGACCTCTAATCCTATTTTTCTGAGGAATCTCCACACTGATTTTCTTAGTGATTCCACTTGGTTCCTTTTTCCCCCACAGCCTCTCCAGCATTTGTTATTGGTTGAATTGTTGATGGTAATCATTCTTTCTGAGGAGAGATGGAATCTCAGTGTTGTTTTAATTTGCATTTCTTGAATGACCAATGATATTGAATATTTTTGTAAGTATTTATTTGCAATTTGTGTTTCTTCATGACAGAAGTGTGCATTCATCTCAAATGCCAACTTTTGGATTGTGTCTTTGAATTTTGGGGACCTTTTTTGCTTAAAAAATCTTTATATGGGGGCTGGGGAGATGGCTCAGTGGAATAAGTGCTTCCCTGGCAAGGGCATGGGCCCGAGTTCAATCCCTGGTTCCAAAAAAAAAAAATCTTTATATGTTCTAGATAGAAGTCTTTTGTCTGAGGGATAGTTAGCTACATTTTTTCCCCAATTTGTGAGTTTTCTTTTTACTCTGTTGGTGATTTCTTTTGACATGCAGAAACTTTATCAAAAACGACATCTCAGATGTAGATTCTTGGAAATATTTCCAGTGCACCTTAGTTTCTGTTCATGAACTCTCTATCAACCCCTGTCTTCAAGGTTTTCCTACTTTCTCTTTCAGGAGATTTAGTGTTTCTATTTTAATAATTAAATCTTTGATTCATTTTGACTTTAGTTTAGTGTGTGATAACAGACATGGGTCTAACTTTAGTCTTTGACATGTGGAAAGCCAGTTTTACCAGCACCATTTATTGAAAAGGCTGTCATTCTTCCAGCAAAAATAATTGGCCTCTTTGTCAAAGATAAGCAGCTGAGTGTATTTGTAGTTTATAGTGTCTGTATCTTCTAATTAACTTAATTGCTCCACAGGTCTGATTTTTTTTTCTTTTTGCCAGTACCATGCTGATTTTTATTACAATGGTGGGTTTCATAACATGCAAAGATTAAATTAAATCCTAATTAAAATGCCATTAGTGTACCTCACAGACATAGAGAAAACATTCCTAAAATTTATCTGGAACCAAAAAAGACCTAAAATAGCAAAGGTAATTCTAGGATACAAAAGCAAGGCAGGAGACATCACAATTGCTGACTTGAAATTATACTATAAAGCTACTATGATAAAAACAGCATGGTACTCGCCAAAAAAAAAAAAAAACCACAAACCATAGGATTACTGAAACAGATTAGAAAATGCAGACCCAACTACATCTCCCCACTTTACTCTTTATTATCTTTCTTTCCTGATGTATTATTATTATTATTATTATTATTAGAGTAGTTTTTATTGGTGTCAGATGACAAGCTTTTGATCACACAGTTTTTCATTGTTCTCCCATTGTGTCATCCCAATAAGGTTTAGAAAACTTAACAACTTGGAATGGTTCCTACATTTCAATCTCATCAACTTTACTCTTTTGTTCCTGTAACACAATGCTGGTTGCTAAACAGTAAAAGTTTAGTGATGAGAAGAATTATAAGGATATTTGAGATGATCTAGATAGCTCCTTTATCTGAGAAATGAACAAGGGCTTCCACAATGCTGAAAAACTGTCTCAATGCTTTAGAATCAACCACAAAAGGAGTGTGGCTACAACCCTGCTCTCCTTATTTTCAGCTCAATATTTTTCTTCTATTTTATAATCCTGACATATTGAATAAGTGATTTAATTATTTTATATGTATTTGTAAAGATCAAACATATTTCTCTTTTAGTTTCTGAGGAAAGACTCAATGTATTAAATCAGAGCAAATAGGATTATCCTGCCAGCCACACAAATAAACAAAAATCTACATGCTATGAAGTCAGTAGTCCCAACTCTTGCCACATTTCCATACACATTCCTATTCCCAAGTGCTCACTGACACTCTGAAATCTGTAATGTAAGAAACTATTATTTTGAAGTGAGTCTTACCAAAAAACTCAGTAGGAAAATCATCTAATTAAAAAACTTGGGGCCAGGGAGATGGCTCAGTGGAATAAGCACTTCCTTGTCAAGCACCAGGGCCTGAGTTCAACCCCCAGTTCTGCCAAAAGTTAATATATATAT
>NW_004524695.1:4070991-4074282 GCF_000260255.1 Octodon degus | reverse complement strand
TAACTTCCTTTATTAAATTATTTACCAAAATTTTTGAGGAAAAAAAGACAAATAAAAATAAAAATTGCACTAGGCTTCTGTGAAATTAAGAGGAAAAGCCTTCCTATAAAAATAAAAGAACATCTAAACTGGAGGTCTAGTAATGTCTTGGTTACATGGATAACAACTTTTAAAGAATTTATAATGGAGTCTGATTCTGAAAATAACAATTCATGATATTTAAAAAGAAATTCTATCCTTTTTAGTGCACTGATTTCTAAAATAATCATGATTATTCTTTTCTTAGATGGGCTTTATTTTTATGACTTTTCCTAAAAAGGAAGAATGTATAAATTTGAAGTATTAGTTAGACCTATTTAGAATCAGGGAAGCAATGACCCAATAACAAAATGCCTGAAGTTAAGTAAATAAACAAACATTTCACACTTCCATTTTTAGAAAGCCATGTGAAACAAATGATTTGTAAAATGACATGGGAAAGATTAATAAACTTTGAGACCAGCAGATTTCTGAGACATTTAATAAGCCATGAAAGACCATAGAAACCACAGAATCAGGATGTGGGAAAAAATGAGGAGGGATAAGTAAAACATAACAAAGAACATTTGTTTGAAGCCTTTCTTTTTATGGGATGTATTAGGGCTCATATCATTCTTTTATTTCTTTTTTCTTCTTCATAGACACTGACTTCTCTTTAGGTATGAGTTAGACACTGCCTGTTATTTATTCAGTGTTTTTTTTTCCTGGATGATGGATTAAAAATTCTATTCAAATACCATGGGTGAGAAGAGGTATTGTGTGAAGGTCAAGTCCGCTCAACCTCAAGAGGCGACTGTGGTACCTTCTAGGTACTATTCCATGACCAGTGATAGGCTGACATAGCCATGTGGCTAGTGTTTTCCAACAAGACGCGAGGTGGTACTTAGTGGCAGGACTTCTAGTAAAGACTGTCTTCCTATTCAAAAGGGAAAAGGCCTGGAGGACAATTCCTTTTCTTCCTACCTTTGAGAAGCACACGGGGATGTGTAGCTCCAGGTGCTGCTAACTGGCTAGTAATGGTGGACAGAAAACCAAGCAAAAGTTATTCAACATTCCTTCCTGAGAAATCTGATTTCCACTATAATAAGTATAGCTTAACCTAGCCAGTCTTTGTTTAGTTGAAAAAATTATGAATCATAGAAAGGTAAATTATTAGACCAGTATCACTCTTCTACATAGAACTATTACTGGTTTTCTGTTTTTTTACGGAGCCCAAACCAGAGATTCACTGTGGTCTGAAAGAGGCAGCATATTCTGGCCAGAGCCTTCTCTGTGCTCTTAGTTCTGCTTTTCCTTGCCCTTTCTTACTCTACTTTCACTATGCAGCTTTTTTTCTGTCCCAGAGAACAAATCTTAAAGCAGCTAACTTTGCTGTCTTGGGCACTCTATGTTTTCTTTTCTCCTTTACTCCAGTAGAAAATTTTCGTATTAAATAACTAAAGACATGATCACTATTTAGGTGCTATTTTCCTGATACAGTTTTCTTTTTAAAACTTATGAAATGACATCATACATGTGTGTATGTGTGTGTGTGTTCACAACATGGTATAAAATTCATAAGATGCAGGCCTGTTTTCATTAATGTAGTTTTCTGTTATCTAATAGCATGCTTGGCTATGAGTAACTATCAATATATCCATTGAAATATCAATCAATAAGAATTTTGCCATTCGCTAATGGATCTGAGTCCAGACTTTCCAAGGCCAGTTCTCTACCCACCAAGGACTCTTCTAGCAAGCTGTAATCAGATCAATAAAAATGTCTCATGCTACCTCAGCTCCCTCCTAAAGAATGAGAGAGGGGGCATATGAGCAAAACAGCCACTTAGTTAATGAGCTTCAAGTCAACTCTTTGCATAATTTTACTCTTCATTCTGTTAATGAGTGGCCTCTGGGCCAAAGAATTAATGAGAAGGAGAAATCTAAAAAGAAAATTAACTGGTGCTTTGAAATTTTTGTCCTGAAAGTACACACTTACCACTCTTCCAGGACATAGGCTAGCACCTCTGAGTCACCATTCAGGCTACTGTGACTCTCCATGGTCTAACTTGTGAGCCCCAATTGCCCAGTGAGGACAACATCATCCATCATCCTTGGTAAAGGCTGCAACTTCAAGTCTCATTGTCTTAGGGAAAATGCTATAAGACAATACCTAGACTCACCTCACACTGTAGCACACCCCTTACTGTACTATAAAACTCAAGCAAGAGTTATGGACTGGGTTCCAAGATGAGAATGTCAAACACGCATGTACTCAAACACTTTTCCCCTAAAAAGTATGAAAAATGTTAAGCCTATTTTCTTGCTTTTGTAAGAATATTAAATGTTATTTAATAATCCTTTAATAACTAAGTAAATACAACTATTGGGCTATTATTTGTGAAGATTGATAATTATGTTACCATTGACCTATATAGGTTAAAATTAAAGAGAAAAACAAAATCCATACATGTCTTAGAGCAGGCTATCAAAATTACTCTTGAAAACAAATATCTAAACTATATCCTAATTTTGAGATCTTGTGAATACTCTTAAGAGTCAAACACAAAAATATTGATTTAGGATAAGATAGATTCCAATGAATTAGATTATATTTTAAATGGTATCTTAGTATCCTGCTCCACTAAGTGTAAAGTATGTTATGCATACAAAAGAATGCCCACTCTGAAGATGTTAGAATGCAAAAGGAAAATAAATTATAAGTGTGGACATTCAAAGATAAGTACATCATGGAAGGAAATATCTCTTCTACATATTTATACAACAAGCAACATCACATCCTAGAGATGGTGCTTTCAGGGTTATTGCAAACATAGTATAAAAGGCCAAAAATTATTGCACACTGCTCATTTGACTTATATATCCTGGCAAAAGTTGATTTCCTCGAGAGCTATTTTTTTTCACAAGTTTAGCTTTTGTTTTTCTCTAAATGGCTCAGAAATGATGCCTACGAAAACTCAGTGAACATCCTTGGAGCCACTTCCACTGAAGCTTCATATTCTTTAATGCTGTTGACTGATCCAATTTTATAAAGTGGAGCAGATAGATGAGCTCCAGAGGGAGATGATAGATGCTGTTTATTGCACTTAGGTTGAGTTGGACAAAAACCATTGATTTTTAAATGCCCAAGAATTTTTCCTTGATATTTTAAGGTTCATCTAGAACCAACAGAGTACTTGACTTCAGAAATGTGAGTAAAAGAGTCTGCCCATTTTTATGAGGAGGCTTAGTGCCACAGTTTCAATCTACCCTT
>NW_004524695.1:4064120-4065234 GCF_000260255.1 Octodon degus | reverse complement strand
ATTTGGGTACTGAGTTCATTATTTCATTATTATTGTCTCTGTGCTTACATAGATCTCCCACTTTCTTTGCTCTATGCTATGATACAAGGCTTCTCAAGACATTTCTCTAGTTGGGTTCTAGACTCAAATAACATACTTTGTCTAGCTTGCAAGTGTTTAGCATTACACTTTTAATGTAATTGTTTAAAAATGCTCAAGATTCTGTTGTTTCATATTGAAAAAATGAAAACAATTATCCCTTTTTTTAAAAATTTGAATTCTCCATAGGAGGTAGAGGTATTTCTACATATTCAGATTAATAAGCATTGCCTATTAATTTCTGTAGTAAGTATTTGGAAAGATAAATATTTATGAAAGGTGTTGTATATATTAGCTACTTAATATATTTATTTCAATTAGCACTCAGAGCAACTATTGGAGCTCTAGAATTTGGGCTTTTTCTTTTTCAAAATTAAGAAATGGAACTGGAGAAGTAAAAATATTTGTCAAAGTTTCTGAATCTATTTTCCAGTTATAAATTGTTGTGATGGGACTCCAGTACATGAATTCCACGGTGCAAGCTCTTTTTCTTACAATCACAGTTAAGAAAACACAGCATCTTGTCAACATATGCCATAATATTTGTAGGAATTCCTAGATAATAGCATGAGCTAGCATAGGAGAGACTTCCTGAGAGAGGAAAGAATTGAGCTAAGCATTAAAAGGTGAAAGATGTTAGCATGGGCAGAACAAAGTCCAGAATGCTCCAACAAAGGAGAGTTGTACAGAAAGGCAAGGGTGCTTCTCAGTGAGGGCTTCCGTCTGTGCAGAGGACTCAGATTTAGAGTCATCATAAGAGACCTAGGCTTCTAGGATCCATCTCACACTTTGCTGATGTACCATCAATTAACCAATATGAAGGAAATAACAGGAGGGTCGTAACAGTAGTAGTTGTAATCACTCACTAAACATATATTGTTTGCCAAGGAACTCCATACACATGCTTTTGTGTAATCTTCACAACAATTCAAAAAGATAATCTTATCTAAAAGTTTGTATGATACCATGGAAAAGAATTTTACAGAATGTTGGTGATGACATTGCAATAGTAAAGTAGTTAGAACTTCTTGGATGA
>NW_004524695.1:4061018-4062484 GCF_000260255.1 Octodon degus | reverse complement strand
TTTTTTTTTTAGCTGAAGGAAAGATGGTGGCTGGGCACTTTTTTATCACTTGAACCTCAGGAAGTGGGCAGGCAATGCTGTCATCCAGAGAGGATCATTCCCCTGAATCTTTAAATATGATTTCCTTATGGATTGCTCAAGTAATAATGGACACTGTTCTAGAAAGTTCCTAGGCACACATAAACAGTATCCGAGGCTTTCTCTTGCTAAGCCAGGGCCTAGTAGCCTAACAGAGTACCTTAGAAAATCAGTTATTTAAGAGCATGAGCTTCAGGGACAGAGACCTACATTTTAATATCTGTCAATTGGCTGAATTGTGGCAACTTGATTTTGTCTAAAATTTTCATATTTGCTTTCCCCATTCTAAGATGATTTTAAGACATTTATGAATATGAACTAGGTATAGAAAAGCTGCTTAATCAGAGTAAGCCTGATACATAAAAACACTCAAGAACAGAAAGCTAGCTGTGATTATGGAGCTGCGTGACTTTGGACCTCTCAGCAATCTCATGTTATACTTAGGAATTCCCTCAGGCCCTATCTGTGCCCCTTCTTGCCTTCCATCTCATGTATCTCCCTTCCAGCTTCAGGTCCTGGCACTTTTCCCACAATGGGACACATGGATTTCCTTGGTGCTTCTGCAGCAGTAAGCACCTCTCCACTTCAAGGCTTTTCTGCGATTCTCTTCTTCCTAGACACCCAGCTCCTCTTTCGGACGCACTCATCTCTGGGTGTGACTTCCCCATACAGCATGGATTTCCCATAGCCTGGTCTGTCGCACTGGTCAATCTGTAAAAATGCATATAATAGTCTATGCCAGACTGCTAATACCTACCTCTCCTGTAAGCCTATAAGCTCCAAGAAACCTGCCACATGGCTATACTGTGTGGTGCATACACCCCATGCTGAACAGCAAATCTGGTTTACAGTACAGCCTCAGCCGACATCAGGCACACCAGCACACTATGACCTGGGTCACTAGCAGAACACTCAGGGATGCTTTTAGCTCCCACTTCTATGGTTTAAATGAGTAACTATCATTTCCAAGTACCTGCAACCATCATGTGGATTTAGGAAAAAGATATACTATATTATAGTTTTGAAAAAGCAAATTCCAAACATCCAATGATTAAGACTTTGGGTATTGTTGCTTTTTTTGTATTTAATAAATATGTCAGTTTTTTTTAATCTCAGCTTTCAAAAATACAATAAATATTTCTATTTTTACATACCATGTGTAATAGCTTTTCTATTCCAATATGCACATGTGTGTGCAGACAGAATAAAAAGAGCTACATAGATATAAAACTCGAAAAGCAGCAAAACTGCATGAAGATTTGAGAGTTCTTATTTCACGTCACAACTATATTTTGTTTGGTGGGCAGGAAATGTCTTTTGTTTGTCCCAGTCTGCTCAAAATATACTCTCTCTCCACAAACAATTTATTTAATCAGCATTACCATCAT
>NW_004524695.1:4058314-4059176 GCF_000260255.1 Octodon degus | reverse complement strand
TTTTTTTTATTTTATGGAAGGGTCTACAGAGTGTTTAGGGTTCGCTACTAGATCTGACTCAGTGATCCGCCTGTTTTCAGCCTCCTAAAAGCTGGGATTACAGGCACACACCACCACACCCAGTCTTAGAAGGATTGTATATTAGTGTAAGTTCTTTGTAGGAATATTTTGTAATTTCTAAACCATGGAAATTACAGTTGTACATTATTTTTGATATAAATTCTGTAACTTCCATGCATGTATATTCTACATAAACAGATATAGGTATGTATAATGACATGCATGAAAATTTTAAAATAAACAATACTATTTACAGTAGTACTGTTTGCATCTATTCAGGTTTCCAGGGTCCCACCCCTAGCCTCAGGTATAGCTGTGCCCTTCCAGGGAGAATTCCCCCCTTAACCCTGTTTATTCTTAGTCATGCTTTGGGCACTGAGCACCACTCTGATCCTTACTATAAATGCCAGAGCAGTTTCACTTCATTCTCAATTGAGCCCAATCTTTCTCCTACTGCAAAATTCCATTGCTGGGTCTCTATACCCTTGATGTCATTCCAAATATACTTCTTTACTGTGCTTTAACCAATACACAGTGGTCCCTCACTTTTTACAGAGGTTATTTTCTAGATACCCCCGTGATAAATAAAAATCAACGAAGTTGCAACATTATATTTATTTTAGTATTTATATATATTTTAAGGCTTTATAAACCCTTCCTACACTCTTATAAACCTTTCCCACACTTTTAAAAACACTTTTAATGTTCTCAACCATTTTCTAAGCTTATAAACTTATATAGTTTTAACAACATACATATGCTGTATGGTACTGCAAAAATCCTGTGATATAGCAAAAACTTA
>NW_004524695.1:4052059-4057286 GCF_000260255.1 Octodon degus | reverse complement strand
TACATCACTCCAGATATAATTCAATGGCCATGTTAGCTTGAGTCAACCAGCACACCATCTATTTCCCCAAGACTGGGATGATAATTTGGAAACAAAACCTATCAAAATAAATATAATAATTCATGCTGAACAAGAGAACAAATATATGGGTTCTGCCATTACATTCTCCCTAAGCATAAATTTGGATTTTACACAGAATCTAAAGAGTCTTCTTCTATGGTGTAGGTATATCCCTTGTGCTCAGCTTTGGACTTGGTAATCAATAGGCCCTCAGCATCCCTCACAGGATATTTTAAGAATATCTAGATATTTTCTATCCAATAGACAGGTCTACAAGAAGTGTGATCACAGCCCTTTAGGAAATAGTCTATTTTATTGTAATACACTATCTTTCAGTTTTCAGGTTTGTGACAATTAAGCTTGATTGTGTCACATTGACTGGCTAGGGATATCCCCAGGGCCTGGGGGGGTGTGCACATTATTGGATGCATCTGGTGGAGGAGGGGAAGCAGGAAGCATGACATTGGCCACTGCGCCTGGTCAGTTCTCCAGCACTGCTGCCCTGCTCTGCTTTCTGGCTTCCAGGAACTAAGCCCCTGACCATTCCCTTTGCCTAGAAGCCAATTGACCATAGACTGAATCTGCTTAAAGTGTGAGCCAAATTAAACTCCTCCTTTACATTGGGGTGTTGGATATTATGTCCAACAATGAGAAAGATACTGCATGTCTAAGTTTTAGGTCATTCTATGTAGTCTTGTTATGCTTATTTTATAAATGAGACACAAGCTCAGCTATACACTTGCTATCGCTTCTCAGCCTTTCAGCTAAGATCAAGTATAGTACTTTTCTCATCAGCTTAATACCCAACCTGTTGAAAAACAGTTTTGATTGAGACTCAGAATTCTTAGTGATCAACTTCCCACAGATTTCTCTGACACCAGAGTCATGGGTCTGGGATAACAGTTACATCAATATTTTGCTGGGGTTTTTAGGAGACGCATAAGCCAAACTCACATGATATCATGTATGTACATAACCTTAAAATAAACTTCTCATAATCTAGTATTTTGTCATCTTACTTTTGAGTTTCAACCATTAAACAGATTAATTGAATATAGATGCTACCAATATATAACTTGAAAATAATAGCCTCTGAAAATTCTGCCATACCTAAGTAACTTGATATATTTTCTTCCTGAGAGAATTAACAATATATCATTGATATTTATTAGATTAGAGAAGACTCCAAATGACATTAATTGTGAGCTTGCTTCTTCCCCATCATGTATTCCAGGTACATTTTGCTCTTCCACACAGCACATGATTAATCTTTTTCAAAGCCTAAGTAGTTTTTCATTATTAAGCACATTTACATCTGTGCATATTTGGATCCTTCAATTGAGTTGTCTTTACAAAGAGATATATAATCTTTCCCAGAGATCTCTCCTCAAACACCTGTGGAGTCATTTATGTGCAATAAAATCCAAGAATAAATTCTAGATAGCATAGCTTGAGTATTTTTTAGTTTTGTAAATGTCATTAAAATACCACAAGGAAAAATTTATCCAGTTCCATTAATATTATGCTTTTTTAATAATTAATATTTTATTTATTTTTTAAGAATTTTATTGAGAAACAAATAGCAGTAAGACAGTTTCAAAACAAATCAAGACATTTTCAGTAATAAATACATTACACATTATTGTCTCAGTGGTTATTCATTGTACAAGATGCAGACATGACATCCCATCCACAAACACTATTAGAACAAATCTTCTTATTCATTGAATTAAGAGAATACACTTGCATATCTATCCAAACTATTTTGAATATACAGATACAAAATAGCCCTTCATTTGTATCCCCCCTTTTTTGTTTAGATATGGGTATTCCATTGTCATTTAAATACTGTAGGTGCATGAAATCAGCAAAATATTCAATATAATCCAGTAGTCCATAAGAGTAGTGGGTCATGCTTTAAGTTTCATGAAATTTAGCATGCATCAAAGCAAATAAAAAGCAATGTTTGCCAAATACACTTCACTGCACTGAAGTGAAGGCCAAATTAAGTATCTAAATGAGAATATTTTGTAAAAATTTTATTTCAAAACCTGTTTTTCATTAAGAAGGAGTATCTGGCTGGGGCATAGCAGCTTAAGACCTGCCTGACAAGCACAAGATCCTGAGTTTGATCTCTGGTCCTGCAAAATGAGTATGTGTAAATGATAAGAGTAAGTTTTGGAATAAAAAATACATGTCCCATTGCCACTAGATGTGCACTTTCTCTTTATGGAGCACAGATCTGTTTAAACACAGTACACTCACGGGCATCTGATTTGCCTAGTGTCATTTGCTATTCCTTCATTATTGAATGGTTATTTCCTGAAAAATCAGACATTTCCCTAAAGTTTTAAAATCTTACCCTTATTCCTCTAATAGCTATTTCCTTAGTAATTAATCATTATTTCTAATGAGTTTACCATTCTGTCACTTTGTGCTGGCTTTCATTCTTATTTGGTGAATTTTGATTATGTTTTCATCTATGTCATTGAGACTATTAGATGATTTTTCTGCCATTTCAATAGAATCTAAGTTGGTGAAGTGTCTACCTCAGCAGCAGTTCCTCTGACTATAAATGATTCATCTAAGACATTGCTATCTTGGGCATAATTTATTTTCCCAGCCAAAGTTTCCTTAGTTCAATCCTTTTGCCTGAAGATTGACACTGGCATATTGCTGATTAGCCCTGTCTGGGGTCTCTGCTGTTGCTGGCCATTTCTAATGTCACATCCCATCCCCTAAAAGTATGGGGTGGCACTGAGCCTGATGCATGTCTGTGGCTGTGGTCTTCTGTGACTTCACATATTCTCTATGAGATGAAAGGCTATTTAGTGTACATTCTTAAACAAATATTAACAAATAGATTTTAAAAATTTCATGATACTCAGTGGTCTGGTATGAATCCATGAGAAACTGGGAACTGGAAATTATAATATCAAATGAAAATCTAACACCAGAAACTCATCTTTGGATACCATTAACAGAGAAGCCATAGGCCTCATTTGCATCCTGATTCTCTTCATGTTTTTCATATTTGATGACACTATATCAAGGAAAATATAAGCTAATAATTTAAAATTGAATGTCAATTAATATAGTAATTGTCAATACTTACCTAAATAATATCTATCTTGAGTCACATTAAATTTCCACATACAGTATCATACTTTATGAACTTATGCACTATCACTATTACTGCCGTGGAATGTTCTGTAATTAACTGTAATTCTTGCCTCGCTGCTAAGAAACATGATTTTGCATACTTCTTAGTTGTCTCCAATTCATGATTTTATGTAATTTGATCAAATGCTTATTTAGTTAGAAAGCAATTCACATAAAAGTGCTTGTCGGAAAGATATAGTAAGGAACAAAATTCAACGAGACAATATTTCTTGTATCTGCAATATAGGTAAGATGCTTATATTTTAAAAGCCTAAGAAAAGTACGTGGGAAAAATTTTTTTCTTATTATTTATAGAAATAACCAACAGATTTTGTTATAGTGCCATGTGATTGAAGAATTATTAAAGCAGATTTAAACTCATGTGCAAGGTTAACCACACAAGAAAACATGGTCACAGTGCAATCTGTGGTGCCCGTTCATATTAAAATATTCAAATACTAAAGAAACTTTACATCGTAGAGATTCCTCTTTCTGTCTGGAGCAAATCATTCAGCTAAAATAAGAATATTTGGGGAGCTCATTTTTGGGCTTATCCATCAATGAAAAATAATGACTTTATGGTTCCGCAGAGCAAATGGAATTGCTTTGCACATGAGACCAAACGAAGGCAGAAAATCTTGAGATTTCAACTCAGGCTTACCTGCATTTGAGGACATTAACAAACCCACCCACCACATTCCTGGGCCAAGGACACGTGAAGCTCTTCACCACTGCTGAGATGTTGAAGTGGGTGGCAGAGCACACATCATTGAGTTTCTAACTCTATATTCAGAATCTTACTTATCAGGCAAATTCCAATAACTCAAATCATGACACCAAAATGAAGATCCTACAAGATATGTTCCTGAAATATTGTATCTCACAAGAGAGAATAAGGAGGGAGACAGAAAGATGGGGACACAGCACATCCAGCTAGATAACAACCTCCAGTGCCAGTGTGAGGACCTCTCCCATAAGGTGTGTGGCAAGGGCCTCATATGCTGAGCAAAGGATGAGAGAATGCCTCTGATATACTGCACAGTGGGCCTCACTGAACTTCCACTAAACCAAAAATGCATAGGAGGAACCCATAAAAATATCTGACTTACCCTAAAGTGGAGAAATTGTACACATTTGTAGGTCAAAGAAATATCCCAGGCCCCTGGTCCCATGCAGTGTAGCTCTACCTAAGCTAAACATTTCTAACTCACACTTTGAGTACCTCCTCTTGATATCAAATGAAATTTCAGTTCAGAAAAATGTTGAAGAGATTCTTTGGGACATTTCACAATTGTTTGAAATACACTTTAAATGAAGTGGCATTTGAAAATATGAATTAAATATTTCAAAAATGTATTTTGCTCCCCCTAAAACTTCCCTCTTTATTTCTTTTATCCCTAACTTCTAGACATAGAAAGAAACAATAGCTGTTAATAGTCTTCACTTTTACTTTTCAAATGGTAGCCTCATTATGGCTAATAGCAATTGCTACTCTCTCTGTTAACCATCTCACTCTTAAACAAAATTGCCTTGTTAAACACACACTTATATGTATTATTTACAAGTGAATAGCTGTCACGCATTATAGTCTCAAAACATCATTTGTACTTTCTATAAAATTTCAGCATGAAAAATTGAGTAAGTAAAATCATTGAAAGATTTTTTTTTGGTGGAACTGGGGATTGAACTCAGGCCCTTGTGCTTGCCAGGTAAGCACTTATTCTACTGGGCTATCTCCCCAGCCTCATTGAAAGATTTTCATTTGAATTTTATGTACAGCCCTGCAGTATGTTTGGAACCTCTGGTTTTACAAGAAGTTTCTGTTACTATGAGGGATGTTCACTGTGATGACTCAAAAGGAAAAATTACAATTTTATAGGATTTTAGGAAGTGAAATAAGTATACAAATACTTCCATTTGAGTTCCTTACTAGACTGATGAAGAAATAGAAAATAAGACATTATTGAATCATTGATGGACATTAGAGACCCACCTATCAAGGAGC
>NW_004524695.1:4049583-4051119 GCF_000260255.1 Octodon degus | reverse complement strand
GTATGAGAAGGAAGTATAAAAAGTAAAGTCATATTAATACACTGAGCTATAAAAGGCTCAAGTCAACAACTTCTGACATTGCCAGTCCTACGGAAAACCCACTACTATTATGGACTACTGGACTATATTGGAATATTTTGCTGAATTCATGCAGCTACAATATTTATATGACAATGGAACACCCATCTCTGACAAAACTAAAGAAAAAAGGGAGATACAAATGAAGGACCATTTTGTATCTATATATTAAAAATAGTTAGAATAAATATACAGCTACATTCTCTTAATTCAGTGAACATAAAGATTTGTTCTAATAGTGTTTGTGTGTAGGATATCATGTCTGCATCTTATACAATGAATAACAACTAAGACAACAATATGCAATGTATTAATTATTGAAACTGTCCTACTAATAGGTTTTGAAACTGTCTCATTGCTGTTTATTTCTCAATAAAACTATTTTTAAAAAAGAAAGTCATTTGATTACATATGTGAATAGGAATATTGCATTTCCAGATTAGAAAGAGGAAGTTCTCCAGCTGTACAGAGAATACTTGATTTTTCTGGGGTTGTTGTATCAGTGATTTTTCTCTTGTTGCTGAAACACCCAGAATTAAATAAGTAAAGTTCTATTTAACGCACAGTTAGTTGAGGATTTAGTCTAAACTCAGCTTGCTCCAAAAAAGAGTGGCACATGGCAGAGGGCAGCAGTTCATGGTGGTGGAAAACTGCAAAGTGTAAAGGGAGGAGCAGCAGCTGAGGCAGCTGGCTAGCCTCTCACCCCTCCTGACATTTGCATGCAGATTATCTGCCCCAGCGCAGGTGTAGCACCCAATCCATAATATCAGAATTGGATCATGAATTAATCATAGTCTATAGAAGCTGCCCCAATGACTGCATGAGGCTTGGGAAGACAACTAGACACAAACCTTAACAGATGTAAATGATTGTCAAGGGGAGGTCAAAGCCCCTGAGTTTCTTCCCCATATATTTTGGGGTTTCTATTTAGAAATTCATTAATATAAGATAGTTCTTACTCCCTAATAATTTCAATGAAATTGTAAAAATATCTATCTCGAAAAAGATTATTCATAAAAGAAAATTTCATAAAAATTGTAGAAACTTGCTACAGAGAAAGTTATCTTATTATTTAGTGATATCAAAATATAAAATGCTTTTACCTTTACAATTCAATGTTAAAAGCCCCATGAATGATGATTATTTGTAATTATTCAATTTTAATTTCTTGTAAGGCATTTTCTCTGTAACAGTTATCCTTATCAAAATTAATCCTTATGATAAGAATTAGATTGAATCACTTTTTGATGTCAGTTAATCCTTTTATCTACTGATAAAAGTGAGGATCCTGAAATGCCCAGTTATGTTATTTTTTTCTTTTCTGTTTCTTTGTTAATTGAAGATATTGAGTAGTCAAATAAACCATGAAATCACATAGTTATAAGATAACTTATGTATTGCTACAGAAAGTAGAACATTTGGAAAGATATTTATTTTCTTATTTGTTTTTTGTTTTTT
>NW_004524695.1:4043586-4048924 GCF_000260255.1 Octodon degus | reverse complement strand
TCTCCATGTGACTCTCCTTAGGTACACTCTATATCATCGATCACATTCCTCTATGGCCCCATAATCTCCTTGATCAGAAAATTTAAGACACAACTGAGTTGGGTGATGTTGTAATGTGGGTTGTCCTATGTCCTGAGTCTGCACTGATCTTGAAAGGCTAGGGCCACAATGTTGGCTGACCTTGCAGCCCTTCTTCTTCTCTAATTTTTGGCCTGCAATCTTAGGTTGTTAACCCTCCAGGAGAGAAACTTATTATTATCCTATATCATATGCAGTTGGGTTTAACCTAACTGTCTGAATATCAAACATCTTAGGCATAAGATGGAACAGGTATTTTCCATCAATTATTGATACATAAAACTTTAAGTCCTTGCAGAATATGAAGAAAAAATATAAAACAAAATTTTAAAAAATGAATAAACAATTACATATTTTTACATAGAAATTTAGAAATCTAACCATAAACAGCTTTATAGTAGGACAGTCCTGTGACATTTTTTTCTCTAGTTTTCATTTATTGCTCTTTTTTTAAACAAATATTTACTTGAGAGACAGTATGGCAATAATTGGTATGTCATGACAAGCAGTACATATTTAGAAGACCAGAATGACCTGAATTCCAAGCATGACCCTAGTATTACACATTGCTATCTTCAGTGCAGTTGCTTAGTTCACAGGTATCAGCATATATAGTTAGTCAGGGTGAGAATTCTACCAATTAACTACTAGTTTCAAAAAGAACTCTAGATAGAAAATCTGTCAAAATTTTCATGTATTTTACCAAAAGCAGAACTACTTTATAAAAATTTGCAATTTATTACTTTTATAATAAAATCTGAATAAATGCAGGAAATGAGAATTCTTGCATGTTAAAAATCATCTTTATGAATGACCAATAGAAAATACTTTATTTTTCACAGTTTTTATTAGTGTGTATTGTTTATGTAGGTTAATGGGTTTCAATTTGACAAATTTGTTCATGCACATAATACATTTTAACGATTTCTCTTCAATTCTCCCTTGTCCTACATGTTTCCTTGGTGTCTCATCTTTTCTAGGGGAAAGTTCAATGTGTATAATGCATTTTGATCATACTCATGAGAAAAGCCCACACACAAGAAAGTAACAATCAAAAGAAGAAATACTAACTTACCATATGTGGAATGTTGGAGAATAAAGCTCTTCCTTTTCTGAGACCTTAGGTTTTAGTTTAAAGCAGTTGTTGCCAATGATGAAATTTTATAAATTATAAGGCACAAAAACCTTGTCATTAATATTTAGTAGCTTATGAAATCTGGTTCTAGATGTAGCATTTCAGAATTTTTTCATTATTAAAAATTTATCCTAAAAGTTTTCCTAAAGTATGACTGCTTAAATCTTATACTTCAGGTAAGCAACTTCAAAATTTTAGATGAATGTAGTTAAGCTTTAGAAAATAATTAATATGTATTAAGATGTATTAATAATTGAATACTAAATTATAAATATTTTGAAACTCTTGGCAATGATACACAAAGCAAATGTTGGACAAAAAACCCCCACAAATTCCCATGTCATCACGGAATAGTCAGTTATTGAGACATTTTTAAAACTCAGACTTGAGGAAACAGACTCTCACAACACATGGAGTCTGCTCAGGAAATGAGAACAGCAGTTGCTCCTAAAGGGCAGGCTGCTTGCTACAGGCGGACTGTGAGCCTCTCTGGGGAGGAGGAGGAGGAAGTGATCTTTCAAGACTGACATCAGGGTTATCGTTCCCCAGCTGAAGACTCCTTTGCTCATGGCACAAGTGCACACAGAAAATGCCAGTCTCGAAAGGCCCTGGTGCCCTGTGAAAGGCGAGAAGCAGCCACTCAGGTAAGGTGGCAGCAGATGAGGCACACTGACTGGGGATGATTCCCAGCATTTTTGGGTTCCCTAAGACTGGGAAAAGCCCAGGGCCTTGCTGAGAAGTAGCCTTGCTCTTTCCTGGGCTCCCAGCTGAGCCCCCTCCTATCAGCACCAAGTGGATCACACAGCAGCAGAGCCTGAGTACAGGGACCTGACCTCTCTTGTCATCAGAACCATCAGGCTAAGGCCACCAGGGGCACCCCTGGGAGCTGCCTAGAGCTGAGCAGGGCTGCTGAGGGCTGATCCAGAGGTTGGCATTCCTTCACACAGAGAGAAACATATTCCACTTATTGGCTCAACATGGACTGACTGTCTTATTATTCTTGTTCTTCCAAATTAGCCCTAGAGACACAGCTGCTTGAAAATTTAAAGAGAGTATCTTGTTATCTTCCTCAGTACTAGAAGTGCCTTGTTTGTGTCTCCACTACTGTATCCTAGGCACAAGTTGGTCCTATATTATTAGCCCTTCTAAACCAAGGCTGAATCTTTATTCAAATTCAGCAGAAGACAGGTTCTAAAAATATATTAGTTACATAGATGGAACTGGAAAGAGACATGTGTTTTGTCTGCATTTCTGTGAAATGAGAATAAGGGTATTCATTCTTCCAATAAAAGCAAAAAAAGAATAGCTTTGAGGTAACAGAAAGGTAGATATTCTTTTTATAAGATTTAATTTCCAATTAATGTTATGCAAATGCATGGGTAAATAGACAAAGAGATAAGACTCACAGTGACAGACTGGGAGAAGAGGAATAATCTTTCCAATTCAGATGATATCTGGGTTGATTGGGCAACAACAGGCAACATTCAGAAAATGTGTTACACTCTTAACACCTACAGTTATTTGGTTCATTTCTGGTACGTGGAATCAGACTCAGGCCCTTGAACTTGCCAGACGGGCGCTGTGCCACTGAGCTATCTCATCAGCCCTGATGCCTACAGTTTTGTCAAGTCCTTTCAGTGTTCATTTTCTTGAAGGCACTTTGAATTTTACTTTTAAATTATGGAGTGAGTTCTTTAATAGTCAAATTCTTTTTTGTAATTAACCAAATATTTCCATTAAAATTATATCCCCAGTATAAAGAAAAATATTGTCCTTTTAAAATCAATAAACCAGAACAGAGATCAACTGGTACTTCGACATTAAGTTTGTCAAAACATGTTTAAATGTCAACACATTAAAAACATGTATTATTGGCTTCTAACAGACATAGTGTAAGCTAATTTTTTGAATAATAGTGTCTGATAGCTTTAGAATTCCTAACCATTTGAAGACTAATATGTTCCTTAAGTCAAATAATTTGATGAATTCCAGGAAAGCACTTCATCCTAAAGCTCAGGCCTCACTTTAAGAAAATATGGTCAAGAACCACAAGCCAGCCCTGTCATCACCCCAAGCCACTGCTGAGGTGACAGGGGTTTGGGGGTACACATGAATGTCCCCAATAATCTATTCAGAGCCAATTATTATATATATATTTTGTACCAGGAATTGAACTTAGGAACTTCCACTTGCCAGGTAGGCCCTTGTGCACCTGAGCTATATCCCCAGCCCCAAGCCAAATTTTGATCAATATTTCACCCAATGCCAGGAGGTCACAAAACTTCCCATATTCTTTCCTTCATCTATTCTTTTCTACTTTCTTTCCTTTTTAAGACATAGTGTAGTATAAGTTCAATTACCTTTGCTCTCCTAGTGATTAATCTCTGTGTTCAGAAGAAAATATTCTGTGGCACATTCAATTTCTGTATGTCATTAAGTACGGTCTCTGTCTTAGTTACTCTTCTCTCTTTGCTGGGACAAATACTCAACATTCAAAATGAAGGAAGGAAAGGTTTATTTAGCTCAAAGTTACTGGAGGTTTTAGTCCATATTCAGCTGGGTCCAAGGCAGAGCGCACAGAGCAGAAAGCAACCTCTCATGGTGGTGGCAAAGAGCAAGAGCAAAAGGAGAGGTAGCAGCAGCTCAGGCAGCTAGCTTCTCTTCCCTCCTTACATGTGATGCCGATTACCTGCCCCAGGACAGGTGCAGCACCCACACCCACAATAATCAGTCACAAACTCCAGAAGCTGTCCCAGGACTGCATGAGGCTTTGGGGGGACACCTAGACACAAACCATGACAGTCTCCTATACTCATCTAAAATATGTGTAGTGAGTAAATGAGCAAAAGCATGCTGTCTTCCACTGCCACCTCTCCTATCACATAAAACATTTCAAAGTTATGTGTGTGTGGCATAGTTACAA
Source organism: Octodon degus (assembly GCF_000260255.1). Taxonomy (NCBI): domain Eukaryota; kingdom Metazoa; phylum Chordata; class Mammalia; order Rodentia; family Octodontidae; genus Octodon; species Octodon degus. Next base: position 4,044,788 of record NW_004524695.1, on the reverse strand, counting down.
AGAAGAGACATTAAATGTGATATAAAAATGTCACAATAAATGGCATACCAAAAAACATATTTAGCTAAAACCATTCCTTCTGTGCGTTGTTAAAATATTGTAAGCAGAGGTTGAATTTCAAAGAATGAGCTGTAGCATTTCTTCTCATTTGTATTTTGAAGACTCACATATTCACTTTATTCAATATTCAAGAACTACTCCTAAATATTTAAAATTAATGAACAAATTTAGACCTGTGGTATATTGTCACCAATACAAATATTGCTAATTGTGCTAATATCTCCACAATTTAAGACACTGTTCTAAGCCAAGAAGGCCCGGATTATTATAATTATTCTGTATGGGAGAAACGAGAAGAAGATCAAAGTCAGCATTTGATACAGCTTGTGGACAGATGTCCCCCTAAAATTTCATGTGCTCACAGGTGGAACATTTCAGAGCTGGCTGGATTTAGGATGTGCAACACTGAGATTAAGCATGTGTGGTGCTGAATTAGTCCATTGATTGGAACTGGCATAGTTCTGGGTGTAGCTAATGGAAGTCCCTCCCTGTGTGAGTTGTATCAATCAATAGGTTTAGAGGCTAGATGGAATATAAAGGGAGAAACAGAAGTTGGGCTTGCTACTTGTTGTTACTTGCTACTTGTTGTTACATGAACAGTTTCTCCTCTGTGATTCCCCTCCGCTATGCCACTATGACTTGGCGCCAACAGACTGTGGTGTGAAACTGCTACAACCTGTGAGCTGAAATAAACCTTTCCTCTTTTAACTTCAGTTTTGGAATTTTTATCTTTGCAATAAGAAAAGCAACTAAGACTAACTTAAGCATAATTTATGATTCACCACAAAGAAGTTAAAGGCACACAGCAGTGACTGTCCAGTGTACCTATGTTTGGAAGTGCATCTCACAGCTCTAAGCAGGTTGAGATGCATCAAATGGATCAGTTTCTCTGCAAATAATTTCTTGGACAGTAAATGATTTAACAGCAGCAAGTACTCTATGAAAGTATCCACTGTTGGAAAAAAAACTGTTATTTTAAGAAAAAAAAAAGTTGCTTTCTAATTCTATCCCACCCGCCCACCAAAAAAGAATTCAATCTTTAAAGAACAACGTTTTATGGGCTGGAGAGATGGCTCAGTGGTCTAAAGCACCTACTTAGAACAAGCTTAGCAAAAGCATCAGGGACCGCGGTTCAATCCCCC
>NW_004524695.1:4028193-4043436 GCF_000260255.1 Octodon degus | reverse complement strand
TGTTCATGTTATGTCTAAGATGTTTGATATTCAGACAGATAGTGAGCTTAAGCTCAACTGCTTATCTTATAGGGTAATAATATCATTAAGCTTCTCTTCTGGAGGGTTGACAATTTAAGTTTGCAGATTGAAAATTAGAGGAAAAGAAGGGCTGCAAGGTCAGCCGACATTTTGGCTCTAGCCTTCAAGGTGAGTGAGGATTCAGGACATAAAAGAACCTGTACTGTATCATCATGTTACTCAGTAATGTCCCAAATTTTCTGATGAAGAAGATTATGGGGTCACAGAGGAAAGTGACTGACCATGTAGAGTGTGCCTAAGGAGAGTTACCTAGGGAGAAAATATTCTCTCAGGCTTTCACGGAGAGCAAATGGGTTAAGCAATGGCCGTGACTCATCCACATGGCTGACACTGACAAAGGATCTACAAACTGCGGTTCAGGGTTTCAGGGCAAATCCTGAGGAGATTTGACTGACCTTGCCAGATACAAAATGTTATATAGGTCTTGCTTTATCTTGGTCTTAACCATCCAGCAGAAAAGTATAAAAATGAGGTATAAAAAATAAATCCATATTAATATGCTGAGCTGTAAAAGGCTAGAGTCAAACACTTCTGACATTGTCAGTCCTACAGATGACTCACTACTAGTGTGGACTATTGAACTATATTGGATTGTTACACACACCTACAATATTTAAATGGCAATGGAATACCTATCTCTAACAAAACTAAACAAAAAAGGGGATACAAATGAAGGACCATTTTGTATCTGTATATTCAAAATAGGATAGATATACAGCTACTTTCTCTTAATTCAATGAGAAGAAAGATTTGTACTAACAGTGTTGGGACAGAATATTATGTTTGAATCTTGTACTATGAACAACCACTACAAAGACAACAATCTACAATGTATTAATTATTGAAACTGGCCTACTAATCGGTTTTGAAACTCTCTCATTACTATTTGTTTCTCAATAAAATTAATAAAAAACCATTTAGCTCATGTTTAGTTTCATATCTGTAATCAGAGATTACTCAAGTATGATTTTAATCTTTTTTCCACAGATTATGTAACTCAATCAAAATGGAAAATTGGACAAACTATCCAAAAGCTGAAAAATTTGAAGTGTATCTATGATAGTTGGGACATGGACTATCCTGCTGGGTTCTGATGTGGGAGCTTATTTCACAGTGACACTATTGGGATATGGTAGAAACTGGGACCTGCAGCCTAGTTGATAGAGATGAACTGAATCTCTTGATTCTGCAATTCAAGAGACTGTACTAAAACCAGGACAAGATTATAGTAATATTTCTGCATTTAAGCAATAGGAAGAAAATCAAAGTTAGTGGCTGATATAGCTTGCATTTAGATGCTTCCTTAAAGCTTCCTGTGCTCACAAGTGGGACTTTTCAGAGCTGGCAGGATTCAGGTGTGTGTTACTGGGACAAAGCATATGTGGATTAATTAGGTGTCCCCTACAGCCATCCTCTTTTCCCTCTATCTCTGTCTCCCACAAAAAAAACACTGTTCCACCACATGCTTCTTTCCATAGTGTTCTTCTTCACCACAGATTTTGAAGTAACAGAGAGAGGCAACTATAACCTGAAACCTCTAAAACAATGAGATATAGTAAATTTTTCCTCCTTTGAAGGTGTTCTTCTCAGGAATTTTATCAGGGATGTTGACAGCTTGCTCACACAGTGCCAAGTGACCATCCTTAGTTGTCCACGTTTGCATACAGTACACAAAAACTCCAGGTTCCAGTTCGTCACTTTCCAGAAGGGTTTTCTTCAACATCCTTGGTAACACATACAGGAGCAGAACTTTAGCAGGAAGTGGTTCCACACGGTGAAAGTTTCATAGGATGACGTAGCTTTGAGGCACCAGCTTTGAGGAGATTCGTAAGTCTAAACTTTATAAAATGAGTATCCTGAAATACAGGGAGATTTGTAAGAGCCAACTCACACTAATAATAGATTATCTGGAAAAGCTTAAATAATATAAAAGTACTCCAGACCTCCAAAGTGAATATAAATAATTTGGGGAGAATTTTTAAGAGAAATGGTCACATATGACAAGTTAAATCAGGTCCATTTGCCAGGATGCGTCTCTGATAAAAGATATTTGAAAATTAAAAACCTACAAGATCAGATCTTGTGGAAGTGGAGTGCCACAGCAAGACCATCATTTTAAGACATATTTTTTCTTCTCTTTTTCATAGTATACTAGAAACTATCCCAACATTGACCTAGGTTGAGAATAGTAAGGAGGAATGGAAGCTAAAGCATAATTCTCCTTTTTTATAGGTATAGGAGCACCAGCTTCTCTTTTTAAACTTTTCCCATGAAAATAAGTGAGATAGTATAATAGAATATGTACAGGATGAAAATGATTCATTCTTTGTTTTTAACAATAACATTTGCATCACTTTTATACTTTATAAGGAGCAGTAGGAAAAGCTTATTTGATTTGAACCTTTTCTATTTAAAATAAAGAATTTGTAATTCTAGTTCTCAGCAAAAAATACTGCTCAACCAAAGTGCAAGTCACAGAGACAGAGCTCATCAGCAGTTCATACACTTCCTGTGGGCCCTGCACCTTCTCTTGCAGTAAAGTTGGAGCCTGTGGCCAACACACTGCAGATTATTTTCTTTTCAGCAAAGACAATTCCCTCTGCCTTCCTTGTCAATTTCAGAGGCTTTGCAGGCTGTGTTTCCCATGGCTTACATCACAGTGTTGCCCAGTCAATTCACTTTAGACCATATAAATGTAATCAATCAACTTGTCCTATGTTAATCGCTGGCCTTCAGGATTTGTACTTGTATCACTGACTGTTTCATATCCTGACTGATTAAAAACTGGTAGTGTACTTGAATTTGGATGTGGTTGTACTAAAAACAAAGTGCATGCTCTTTGGTTAATATTCAGATATGGATGTTAGACATTATAACATCCATATTTGAATACTAACCAAAGAGTTAGTATTCAATTGCTGTTGGAGGATCAAAATGTGAGGGTTTAGGTGAAGGTAACCCAAGACACAGAGTAATAGTGTCACCTGTGGTACACGGCACATGAAATGGAGCAACATTCTTACTGCTTTTTCAACTTAGAGAAAGAGCTTGGAAAGTAGAAATGTGCTCATGAGTTACCTATAGCTCATGCTAAGTGCCAAGGTGGTGTGCAGATAAAATGAAGGCAAAATAATTACCAGATAACAAGCAGAAATTAAAAGGAATAGAAATGTTCAGAAATTCAGGAACTGAATAGTTTGAGAAACCAAAGATTCATGGAAACCAATTGGTAAAACAAACAAACAAAGGAGGAGAAATACAATGAAAGTCTTTGAGTGGAGTAAGTCCTGTAAATCTCATTTGGAAGAAATGATTCAGGGAAAATCTTGCAATAAAGAAATACCCTTTCTACCAAAGAGCCACAATGTAGACACCGTGTTTTCCTATGCTTCTGCCGAAGCAGAGCCAAAGGAGAGGTTTTTTACAATATTTTTTGGAGACTGCTTCAAGAAAAGATTGAGGAAGGAAATTAATCAGGGTCCAAGAGATCCTATAGAAAAATGTATTGGATTCCAATTTTCCTATGACTTTCTGAGATTTGTAGACTTCTCAGAGCTATCCATTTAGACAGAAGAGGTCAAGAGACTATCCATTGTCCTCATCTCCCACCACCCAAGAGCGGGTATGGTTGTACACATCCTGTGCAATACCACTGTTCTTAGGGTTTGAGATACTTCTCCAAGCTCTCCTTGATGTGGGAGATTGTACTGAAAAGCTGATATGATTCTGATGGGTTTTCCTTCATAGGTGATTCATTTTTTCTAACCACTTGTGTGTCTCAGCATAAGAACAGAATTTTTGGAATTGTGATTATTATATGCCTTGGTGTAGATTCATTTTGTTTATGGCTATCTAGAATTCTATATGTATCATTTATTTGTGTGTTAAATCTGTTATTCATGTTTGGGAAGTTTTCTGCCATTACTTCTATGAAGAAGTTTTTTTTAAGGGATTTGAGCTATCGCCAGCTCTCTCAGTGAGTCCACTCTTTCTTATGTTGCTCTTCTTTGTTTTATCTTACTGCTACTGGATTGGGTTTTCATAGTCTTTTGCTGTTCTTAAGATGTATTTCCCTTTGGCTCAAGGAAATAGCTCAGAGGCCTAATCTGGCTGGTGCAAGGTTCTGAGTTCAATCTCCGGTACAAAAAAACATGCACTTCCTTTCGTGCTCACTACCTGCAGATCTGTTTTCTGGATCTGATACTCTGCCTTTGCAGTTGCTCAATCTGTTGCACATACTTTCAATAGAAATTTCACCTCATGGATATGTGTTTGGATCTATTTCTTGGATTCCTTTTTTTCCTATGCTGAAGATTCATGGTTTCCATCATTTCTTAAGCTTGACTATTTTTTTATGTCTATACTGTAGATTTGTTGGGCATGTTTTTTATTTTGATTGTCATTTATTTTTATCTGAGAGATTATATATTTCAATAGCCATCTCAATTTATTTTTCATTTCTGTTGCTGTTACTTCAGAAAGCTCCAATGTGTGGCTTCCATTTTCTTCTATCCTATTATGCTCTGGAGTTTTACTCAGTGGGCTGGAGGTTTGGAATTGTCTTTTGCTTCTGTGTCTTGTCATTTTATATTTTTTATTTTATTTTATTTTCTGCATTAGTGCTTGCAGATTTCTAATGGCAGATAGTTTTATCACTGATATTGGAATTTTACTAGGAAATGATCATTCCTCAGAGCTATCTCCTAGGTGAAGGTTGTTCTTGGCCTTTGTGTCTTTCCCAAGAACTTGTCTTTATGACTCAGTAAAGGTAAAAAGCTGCTATCTATTTGGCCTTATACTCCATCTGTTGGACTCTAGTGATGGTTATTACTCAAGATAATCACAGTGTTGTCATATGAGAAAGAAAAACTAATCACAACATAGATGACATTCTAGCTAAGGTAGTACAATTACTAATAACAATAGTATCCAGCAACTAACTAATTGTTGCTAATTATTAATTCAGTGTCTTGAATTATTACAGCAAGCTCTATAGTTGTATAACAAAACTCAACGTATAGCAGGAACCTGTGAGAAAGTCATGCAATGACTTTCTCTTTGGTAGATTAGTTTTATCCTGTTTGGGGTTATTTAAGAAGGATACGAGACCAAACAGAGATATGAATGAGAAGAAAAGCAGTAGAATCAAGAATGTAAGGCAAAGGATGATCACCCAAATTTTGGAAAACTGTAGGGGAGCTCAGAAAAGAAAGAGAGTCTAATGGTAAGATTCCTCTAGTATTCACAGTTCTGTGGTACTGTACAAGCCAGATTCCAAGAAGGTGTTGTGCACCTCATCAAATTTTCAATAGAATTTATGCTGGGTGAGGGAATGATCTTGACCTCTGAATGTGGAGGCCGGGGTTGGTCTTCACCTGACAATGTTTTGGATGCCCACTCCTCTTTACTGCATTTCTCATCATGGTGCTATCCCAGCTGCTGTGCCCACCTTGTGTATGGAGAGCCCAGAGTTGCTCCAAGATCCATATTCAGTTGGCTTCTTCCAGATCTCGCAGAGCTTCTTCTGTTTGACACCACCAGCTGCTTCTACCCACTGATCAAAAGGCAAAGGCTGCTCAGCTCCTCCCTCTCTGCAGAATTACATCTAGTCTGCTTCTTAGCTGCCAGCAGTCCACTGCGACTATATGACTCTTTCCCCTTTCCATTCAGAGACATAGGCAGCAAAGCAACCTGAGATTGTTCTGTCGCTGGGCTTTGCCACTATCTCTCTGACGTAAAATGGCAGCACCAACTACCTATCTCTGTTCCACATGTTCTTGTACCAAAGGATAAAAACTTTCTCATAAATTTCTGGTTCTTCAGGGCCTCTCAGCAAATAGTGTCCAGTCATGCTAGATCTTGTCTTCTGGGGCATGCTGGAACTGGGCCCCACTTCTCTTTGTAGTTCTTACCCATACATATATAAATACTGACTGTGAGAATGCTGAAACAGTGTGCCCCAAGGCAAGGCACAGAAGACACTTGACTTACAGACAGTTGCTACCTGGTTGTGCTTGAATGACAGTGGTCAAATCTGGTAATAAAAAGGTAAGCAGCATAATTTGGAATAAAATATGATAATGAAATACACAATTTTCAAAGTAGGGTAGAAGTTTAATAGAAACTCAGTTGAGTTGAGAGAAGTTGTTTTCCTGAAAAAGAAGGAATTTTGACCAAAAAATAGCACTCTGGGTCTTTGAGCAGGGGAACGAGCCTTAAGCTTCTTAGGAGAAGCCAATGGAGAAATTGTGCAGGTTGCATCCTGAGCATCTATCCAACATCTGTTTCAGATATTTCCTAAGAGGATGATGGAAAAAAAGGGTAACTGGGAGAGCACAGCTGAGTTCCGTAAGCTAGGCAACTCCTGTCAGGGAGAGGAATGGGACACTATCAGGGTGCCTCCCATATCACAGAGCAGGGCTTCTGCTTAGCATGGTTTCATAATTGCTATTTCTCTTCTCCATCTTCCCAATGAGAGTTTTATTTCCATGATCTTTTCCCTATTTCAATCTGACATATTGCATATGTGTACCAGGAAATGGGTAGATAATTTATTTAATGTGTTCGTAGTTTTCAGGAACAACATGTGAACTTAATGGAGAAGATAGGAGAACTAACCAGAGATCTGATCTTGGGAATGAGTAAATTGCAGTAGTTGGATAGGACTAGAGAAGAGAAAGAGAGAGACAGAGAGAAAGGAGAGAGAGAGAGAGAGAGAGAGAGAGAGAGAGAGAGAGAGACAGAGAGACAGAGAGAGAGAGACAGAGAGACAGGAGAGAAAGAGAGAGAGAGAGGCTTAATAGAATAAATGAATATTAAAAGACCAAAGTAGTGTCAGAGGCCAAGTATGACTTATCAAATTTGCTCATGGTTTTCAAAACTCTCCAGCCTTTCTGGAAGTAAGGGTGTAAATATGAGCACAATTTCAGGGAAGGTTGCATAAAAAGGTGCATAATTCCTGAATAAAGGCATTAAGGAGGCTATCTGTCCTTTCCACTCTCTTCCCTAACACAGCAAAGGCCATGGAAAGCCACACCTATTATATGATGTGGTTGTAGTTTCCTGTTGACTGAGAACTACCCTAGGGAGTGACCACATTGCAATCCGACTTGGACGAGATTGCGGAATAAATTTATTTTTAATCAAACTACTAAAATTTGAGGCTTTTCTGTTGCACTAATAACCATAAGTAATATGGAAAGCAGACACAAATTAAAATTTTTATTTAAAAATTGTTTTTGTTAAGTATATTTGTATACCTTATATACACATAATGATCAGTTTCATCATAGGGAATTTGTACTTGTATATGATTTTTATTTGGTAGCCCACCTTTCTCAATCAAACAAATCAATTAAGTTACAGTTCGTTATTAAAATCAGAGCTTTTTCCTGTTTGTTTGTTGGTTGGAACTGGGGAATCAAGCCCACGGACACTCTACCACTGAACTACATATCAACCCCTTTTTAATTTTTGAGACAAGTTAACCAGGCTGGCAATCCGCCTACCTCTCCCTCACTAGTAACTGGAATTACAGGTGTGTGCCACTGCACCTAGCCATATTAGAGCTGTTGAGACCCATCGCTGACTGGTCCGTTCATTATCTTATGTATCTATCATCTGTTCAGTCCAAGCTATTTAAAGATCAAATTGCTACTCTGTAAAAGTAGGCCTGGTCAAAGAGGGGTCAAGGTGCTTTTGACTTTTAGAACCGCCACTTAAGGGGGTGCACATTTGTAAGCCCATTCCCACACCTTTTCCCCTAGTAAACCAATCTCTGTGTTGAGTTCTTCAACCATTTTGTATCACATAAGAGAAACAAAACTCCCATGAGTGTATTGATCATACTGTTATTACAAAGAAAACCAACAAACTGGGAAAAAATATAGCTGACTATTCCTCTGACAAAGTCCTTCTATCTACAACATATAAAGAATTAAAAATAAATCAGGTCCCCCATATTCAAATATCCAGCCCAAAAATAGGCATCTGAGATGAATAAGCAGTTTTCAGATGAAGAAGTATAAATGGCAAGTAAATATATGAAAAAAATATGCAACATCTCTGGTCATTCTAGAAATGAAAATTAGAACACTGAGATTCTATGTCATCCTAGAAAGAATGGCTATCAACAAGATGTCAACCAATAACAAATTCTGGAGGGACTGTGGGGATAAAGGAACCCTTCACCACCGCTGGTGGGAGAGCAGACTGGTACAACCATTATGGATTTCAGTGTAGGGATTCCTTAAAAAGCTAGGATTGGAGGTCCCATTCAAGCCAGCTATTCCCCTCCTGGGTATTTTTCCAGAAGAACTGAAAACCTCATACCACAGGGATACATGTGCACCCATGTTTATAGTAGTGCAATTTGTCATAACTAAATCTTGGAAACAACCCAGATGTCCATCAACTGAGGAATGGATAAAGAAGATGTGCTGTTTTTACACAATGGAGTATTATTCAGCTATTAAACAAGATAAATTTGCATCTTACATATATAGATATATCTTCTTACTACACTCCCTCTCCTGTCCTCCTCAACTCAGTAACTCCTTTTGAATAAGTTAATTCCCTCTCCTCAGTATCTATTGCAACTGTTAAGTGAAATATGTCAGACCTGCCTGTGCAAATGTCATATTGTCTCCTTAGTGTGAGAATCTGAAATAGAAAATGGAATTTGGAGGATACAATCAACACTGAGGAAATGGAATGAACTTATTCAAAAAGAAAGTTACTGAGTTGAGGAGGACAGGAGAGGGAGTGGAGTAAGGAGATGTATCTATATATGTAAGCAGGATGGTTTGAACAACTGTACTGTGAATTTCTGCTGGTCTATGGAAAGGAGCAAGTAATGCTTAATTTATTTTGTCTCCTTTTTGAAAATGCTTTTCATTTTTCTCTTCTTGATTTCCTATGTATTTCTTTCTTTCATTCTTTTGTCTTTCTTCCAATTTTGCATACATATATCTGGTAATATGAATAACTGGATGAAAGACAACACTGTGAATTACAACAAATACTGTGAACTTTATATTACTTTGTTAAGTAACATTCTGTATCGCTAGCAATTTTTCTGTTTTAATAATATTTTGTACTCTCAAAAAGTTTTTTTTACAAAAGATATTCTATAGCTCATGAAGGCTGTTTGAAAAGACACACAAAGAAAACTGTAGGAGCAGGACAGACAGGAAAAATAACAAATGTAAATAGGAGAGCCAGGTCAGGAGAGATCTCCTGTTACTATGGAAATCAGAGACCCTGTAGCTTCAGTTGCCAATGTTGGCCACAAGACTGATGATGAAACAGCTAGCACCTCTACTGCTCTGATATTTAGTCTAAACTACCATCAGATAGCTAGCATCCGATTCTTTACCTTAGAAGTTGCTCCTCAACTCATAGTCTAAACCATAATAGAGGCAACAGAAATGAGAAAATTCCTTAACCAAGAAGGAGAGGGAGAAAACATTTAGGGAATTTTTTAAACACACAAAATATATCCAGGGGCCAAAGAAATGACCAATATTCACAACAACCATGTACATATGTGCTATTATGGTGGATCTTGGTAAGGACATAATAGAAGCTTAATATCTGTAAGGTGGATTAAATAAACAAGCCAGAGCAAGACTTGGGTCTTTAGCTGTTGCTATTCACACAGCATTATTTTAAATGACACAGCAGTGACTGGACAACAGACATGGCCATACAGCTCCCATGAGGCCAGCAGAATTAGTATTTCAGTCCCATGCAGTTCAACAGCCATCAAAGCAAGAGCCACAGAGAGCAAGCTCCAACTGACATGCTTGGCCCAGAGTAACGACAAAGAGGAGGAGTCAGGGCTTAATAGGACAGTGACAGGAACTGACTAGGCTTCCAGTATCAAAGCGATGTGGGGAATTAGAGCAATTTTCTTGACACTCCAGGCAAAAATGGGCAGCTTGCATGGATTATTTAGGTCACTGCTTCCAACTCTTGAATTCATTTTGCCCATGGAGAACTGTCCTATTAGCTCCAGTTACCTCAGAGTAACTAACTCAGAAATGTGGTCAGGGTGAAAATAGCCTCCTTCTGAACAGATCCTTCTAACTGTGCTTAAGTATCCACAATTTTTAGTCTTCCTCACCCAAGTTGGACTTAAAAGAGCAACACCTTTCAAGATGGATTATCAGTACCACACATCCTAAAAATGCTATTACATATAAAACAAAATGTGTGAAATCAAATGTAAAAGGTGGGCACTCAGTTCTCTGGTTCACTTGCAAAGTCGCCTCATGATTCTGATAGGCATGAGTCATATGCATTCATATTTAGGTTAGTAATTTCATTATAAGAAAGTGTGTCATTTAGGTTCATCTGCCTTATGTCAAGAGGATTTCCACATGCTCGCCTTCTTCTCTGGCTTCTTGGCTCTGTTCCTGTGGCTTACGCAGGCCACTGTTAATTGACACAATTAAGAGTGAAAACTGATGTATGGGGCCCCAAGGAGCTGCTGGGAGCAGAAGTCACGTGGACCCTGGAGGAGGTTTTATATCCTTTCCTGTGGCTTCCGTCTTGATTCTGTCAGTGAACAGAGTGAGGGTAACAAAGCAACCAACATCAATGTTACTGAAACCAGTTTAACTCATTTCAATTTCATTTGTTTAAATCAAGCATTATTTCAGGCTATGGCTTTCTTTTCTGAGATGGGAATATGACTTACATTTCCTGTTTTTCACTGACTTTTCTATCCATTTGGATTTTTCTTCATTACTTTCTGATACTATAATAAATTATAATAAAATATCATGGATACCCAAATAACTTAAGTAAATTTTTTCCAGGCTGTGAAAAAAAGATAAAATAAAGTCAATATATTTTCTTTATTACATAGGAAAATTAATATCCTTTCCCATGAAGTGAACTTGAGACACATATAGCCCTAAGTCTTCCAGCCCTGCATAAAAATTTTATTTACCAATCACTCACTTCATTCATCTATTCCAATACCTCAGCTAAGGAAATGGAAACAAGCTGTAATTAAGTGGTGGTTATTCACATGCTGAGTCAGAGAACAAACTAAGGACCCACAGCTGTACTTATTTTAGTTCTCTTTAGTCTTGTGCCCCTTTCTCTAAGCTCAGAGCTAAAAAAAACTACTGTTAATAGGGAAAATTATACAATACTCAGATCGCTGCTCATAATACCACTGAGCATGTCCAAGGGTTAAAACAATTTGGACAGATTTTTGTAGAGTATAATTTACAGTGAAGACTTTGAGTGACATCTTTTTTCCATTTATGAACAGTTTTGTCCTTTTACTTTAGACCATTATACTTGCAGATGTATATTCATAGTCAAATTGGATACAGATAAATTAAACATCTGTAGAGATAGAATAATTTCATCGACATTTACACAGAACCACCAGGGGATGTTTTTGTTTGCTATTGACAATGTGAGAAAAGGTAGATGAATCCTCTCAGGTCTACTATTGTTTCTAAAATGGATAAACTGACATCATGACTTTAAAATAATTGTTAAGAAAATAATAAAATATTAGAATGATCACTTAAGATATTATAGAGAAACAATGTATGATAAAATGTATGAAGCAATAAAAAGAATGGTGTTGAATTATGTATAAGATGCGATTTATATATCAGCACAAATAGGACAGTGAATATTTAAAAGCACATATGCATAAGCCCTCAAAAACTTGTTCATTCATTCTGTAATTCAAATAAAACCTTTTCTTTGGGGAGGAAGGGAGCAATTTGAAGAATAACATATGTGGCTGAACAGACACTCTGATCTCAGGATCCTAAATGTTCATCTTCTGGGATATGCATACATATATTTAATATATATATATATATATATATATATATATATGACAACATAAAAATATCAGCAATATTTCTGGGATAAAAGGCAATTTCATGTCTTTTATAATAATTTATATTAATTTTCCTATTTAATGATGCTCTAAAAAATCAAATCACAGAGAAAAAAATGACAATACTATAATACATAGATAGAAATTAACAGATCAGTTATAGATGAAGACCAGCAAGGTTTGTAAGGAGGTCAGGAACTTACTGGAAAACAATTTTTAACTAGTAATGCATTTTAGACATAATTAAATGAACTTATTAAACTCTTAATTTTTAAAAGATATTTTTAGACAAATTAATCAATTGAAAATATTTAATATCAACTTTAAAAACTGGCATTAAAAATTAATATAGCTTTTTATTTATTTTTTTCATAATTTTATTGAGAAACAAATAGCAATGAGACAGTTCCAAATTTGATTGGTAGGACAATTCCAATAATTAACACATTGCATACTGTCTTCCTAAATTATTTGTTGTACAAGATGCACACATGATATCCTATTTACAAACACCATTAGAACAAATCCCTCTATTTACTGAATTAAAAGAATGTAGCTATATATCTATCCTAACCATTTTGAATACACAGATATGAAAGGGTCCTTCATCTGCATCCCTTTTTTGTTTAGTTCCATCATTTAAATTGTATAGGTATGTGAAATCAGAAAAATATCCCAAAATAGTCCAGTAGTCCATAAGAGTATTGGGTCTTCTGCTTGATTGGCAAAGTTAGAAATTGTTGAGCTCCGTCCCCACCAGCTCAACATAACAGCATGGCTTTACTTCTTATACTTTGTTCTTACACTATTCTGCTGGATGGTTAAGACCAAGGTAAAGCAAGACCTATGTAACAAGAAATGTAGATTTTGGATCTGATAAGGTCAGTCAAATCCCCTCAGGATTTATCCTGAGACCCGGTACCTCAGTTTTTAGATCCTTTGTTAGTGTCATCCATGTGGATGAGTCATGGCCATTGCATGGCCAATTTGCTCACTGTGAAAACTGAAAAAACGTTTTCTCCATGTGACTCTCCTCAGGCACACTCTACATCATGGATCACTTTCCTCTTTGGTCTCATAACCTCCTTGATCAGAAAATTTGGGACTCAACTGAGTTACATGATGTTACAGTACAAGTTCTCATATGTCCTAAGTCTTAATTGAATCTGGAAGGCCAGAGCAAAAATGTTGGCTTTCCTTGCAGCCCTCCTTTTTCTCTAATTTTGGTCTGCAAACTTAGGTTGCTAACCCTTCAGAAGAGAAGCTTATTGTTATTACCATACAACCTAGGCTGTGGAGCTTAACATCACTGTCTGAATATCAAACATTTTAGGCATAACATGGAACAGGTATTTTTCATCAAGTATTGATATGTTAAACTTTAAGTCCCTACAGAATATGATGAAAAAAAAGTTAAAAACTTAAAATATATTTTAAAAATAGGAATAAAACATTGTATGTGTTTACAAATAAGTCCACAAATCTAACCATATACAATCTTATAGCAGGACCGTCTTTTTGTAGCAACACTCCTTTTCCTGTCTCCTGCCTTCATTCACCACCCCCTTCTTTTTTAAATAGTCATCTACCTGAGATACAGCACGGCAGCAACTGGTGTGTCATGACAAGCAGCACTCATTCAGAAGACCAGAATGACAGGCACTCCAAGCATTAACCTACTAGTATAAATTGCCATCTTCAGTGCAGTTGCTTAGTTCACAGGTGTCAGTATATATAGTTAGTCAGGGTGAGAATGATTCCCATTAACTGCTAGATTCAAAAATCTTCTGAAGATTCTCAGGATCATTGCCTTAACCATCTTGTACATATAACTGTATGGCTTTCCTCTGTCATGTTTCCTAGCTCTTCTCCTTGCTCTCTCTTCGTTGTCTAGTCCTCAACTTCTTGCTTTCCTTTTAATTGTATTATACCTTTATATTTGTATTCCTTCTTTTGAGTTCTTATGCTAGGGAGACTATATGATATTTACACATGTGGGTCTGGTTTATTTCACTTATGAGTATGTCTTCAAGTGGCATCCACTTAAATATGAAGCCTCTGAGTTTATCATTCTTTATAGCTGAGTAATGCTTCATTGTACCACATCTTTTTCATCCATTCCTCTGGAGACGACCATCTTTGTTATTTCCACTATTTGGCTATCACAAATTGTTCTGCTGTAGACATATGTACACATACAACTCTATGATATGATGTTTTCAGTTCATCTGGGAAAATTCCAAGTACAGGGATAGCTGGTTTCAATGGGATTTCCAGTCCTAGTTTTTTAAGGAGTCTCCATTCTGATTTCCATAATGGTTGCACCATTCTACATTCCCACCAGCAGTGTACAAAGTTCTTTTTTCCCCACATCCTCTCCAACATTTGTTATTGGTAGATTTCTTTGTGATAGCCATTCTTTCTGGGGTGAGATGATACCTCAGTGTTGTTTTAATTTGAATTTCATGGATGGCTAGTGATGTGGAGCATTTTTTTTTAATTTACTTGCTTCTTTAAATTCATCCTCTGAGAAGTGTGTGTTCATCTCAGATGCCGATTTCTGGACTAGGTCTTTAAATTTTGGGGCCCTAGTTTTCTTAGTCTTTATAAATCCTAGAGAGCAGAACTTTGAGTACTAATTTGTCATGTTTTTTTCCAAATTTGTGGGTTTTCTTTTCACTCTGTTGGTAATTTCTTTTGATGTGCAAAAACTTCTCAATAAGAGCAGGCTCCAGTTGTTAATTCTTTCAAGTGTTTCCCATGCAAGTTGATTTTTTGTTCATGAAATTTTGCCGATCTCTATGTCTTCAAGAGTTCTTCCTACTTTGCTTTCCATGGAGAGTTAGTGTTTTTGTTTTAATGTTTAGATCTTTAATCCCTTTTGACTTTAGCCTATTGCATGGTGATAGACCGGGGTCAAATTTTAGTTTTTGTCATATAGAAACTCCAGCACCATTTGTTAAAGAGGCTATCTTTCTTCCAGTGAGTATGTTTCACCCCTTTGTCAAAGATAAGTTGGCTGAGTGTTTTCATATAGGTTTCAGCATCTTCTAATGTATTCCATTGATCCTCAGGTCCATTTCATTGCCAGTACCATGCTGATTTTATCAAAGTAGCCTTGAAGTATAATTTCAAGTCCTGAATTGTAATGCCTCCTGCCTTGTCTTTGTTGGCCAGGATTGCTTTTGCTATTATAGGTCTTTTCTGGTTCCAAATAAATTTTAGGAATGATTTCTCTAGGTCTGTGAGGTATGTTGGTGGTAGTTTGATAGAGATTGCATTAA
>NW_004524695.1:4026892-4028093 GCF_000260255.1 Octodon degus | reverse complement strand
GAGTATGGCCATCTTCACAATGTTGGTTCTTCCTATCCAGGAGCAGGGAATATCTTTCCATTTTCTGAAATCCTCTATGGTATCTTTTGTAAGAGTACTGTAATTTTCCTTGAAATGATCTTTGACTTCTTTAGCTAGAAGAATTCCAATGTATTTCATTTTCCTCATTGCTATTGTAAAAGGTATTGTTTCTATAATTTCCCTTTAAGTGTGTTTGTTGTCTGTGTAGAGGAATACTATTGACTTTTTGGTATTGACTTTGTATCCTGCTATGCTACTGAATTTGTGTTTTAATTCTAGTAGCTTCTTAGTGGAGTCTTTTGGGTATTCCAAGTAAAGTATCATGTCATCTGCAAATAATGATAATTTCACTTCTTCTTTCCCTGTTCTTATTCCTTTTATTTCTTTCTCTTGTCTAATGACTCTATCTAATTATTCCAGATCTATATCAGATACGAGTGATGATACAGGACATTCTTGTCTTGTACCAGATCTGAAAATAAAAGATTTCAGTTTTTTCCCATTTAGAATTATATTAGCCTTTGGGTTTTCATAAAAGGCTTTTATCAGATTGAAGTAGAAACCATCTATTCCAATTTTCTGTTGGAATTTGAACATGAATGAGTGTGAGACTTTATCAAAAGCCTTTTCTGCATCAATGGAGATGATCATGTGGTTTTTAGATTTTGCTCTATTGATATAGTGTATTACATTTATATATTTTCAAACATTAAACCATCCTTTCATCCCTGGGATTAATTCTACCTGATCATGTTGTATGATCATCTTGATGATTTTCTCTATTCTATTTGCTTGGATTTTATTGAGGATTTTGGCATCTATGTTTATGAGGGAGATTGGCCTGTAGTTCTCTTTCTTAGCTATGTCTTTCCCTGGTTTTGGTATCAGTACGATACTTGCCTCCTGGAATGATTTTGGGAGGATTGCTTCCTTTCCAATTTCATTGAAGAGTTTGAAGAGTATAGAGACTATATCTTCTGTAAATTTCTTGTAGAATTCAGCTGTGAATACATCCAGACATGGAATTTTCTTTTTTTTTCAAAATTTTATTGATAAACAGATAGCAATGAGACAGTTTCAAATCAATTTGGAAGTACAGTTTCAACAAATAATACACTGCATATATTCTTCTTAGTGGTTAATTGCTGTACAAGATGCGGACTTGAGATCCTATTTACAA
>NW_004524695.1:4017109-4025997 GCF_000260255.1 Octodon degus | reverse complement strand
TGCATGGGATAATTTCTGTTTTCTTGCATATACTTAAGCATGACCTATGGACCAGTATGTGGTCTATTTTAGAAAATGACCCATGTGCAGGTGAAAAAAATGTTTATTTAGCTGTGTTTTGGTGGAACATTCAGTATTTGTCCACCAAGTCCATTTGTTTCAAGCTCTGGTTCAGTTCTGTTATTTCTTTGCTAAGTTTTTGTCTGGTTGACCTATCTTTTTAGGATGAGGGTGCTAAGATCCCCTGTTAAGATTGTGGTATTGGATATTAGATTCTTCATGTCCATTAAGATTTGTTTTATATAGTTGAATGCTCCCCATTTGGTGCATACATATTTATAAGTGCTACCACTTCCTCTTGTATTTTTCCCCTAACCAGTACATAGTGGTCTTCTTTATTTCACTTGTTCAATCTTGGATTGAAGTTGAGACTGTCTGAGAATAGGATTGGTACCCCTACTTTTTTCTGAAATGTTGGGGTGTGTAATATTGTTTTCCTTCCTTTGACTTTCAGCCTATGAATTTCCTTATGAGTTAAATTTGTTTCTTGTACACAGCATATTGTTGGATTTTGTTTCCTAATCCACTGTGCCAATCTATTTCTCTTAATTGGTGAATTGAGTCCATTTACATTGACAGTTAGAATTGAGATGTATTGACTTACAATTGACATGCTATTTACCTGCTGTTGTTTACTCCTTTTTGTTCTGTGTTTAATTGTTTGCCCTGTTTAGTTGTTTGCTTCTATTCTCATTCATGGAGTTTCGATCATTTTGTTTCCTCTCTAGAACATCTTTCAGGAGCCTGTGTAGTGTTGGCCTTGTCATCATGAAATTCTTTAGTTGTTCTTGGCTTGGAAGTATTTCATTTCTCCATCAAACTTGAAAGAGAATTTCGCAGGGTATAGTAGTCTGGGCTGTACTTTTTTTTTTCCCTAGAGGATTTGAAGTACTCTGCTCCATGCTCTTCTTGCCTTCATGGTTTATAAAGTCAGCTGTAATTCTGATGGGCTTTCCTTTGAATGTGATCTGCTTCTTTTCTCTAGCGGCTTTCAGTATATTATTCTTGTGTTGAATTTCTGGGATCTTGTCTATTATATGTCTCGGTGTGTTTTAATTGAGTTGAGGTTACTTGGTGTTCTGTATGCTTTGGTTAGCTGGATGTCAGATTGTTTCCTCATGTTTGGGAAGTTTTCTGATATTACTTCTGCCGTATTTTTTTTAATGTCATTTGTATTGACTCCTTGTTTCTTTTTGATACCTATTAGTCTCACATTGTTCATCTTTGCAAAGTCTTGCAAGTGATGCATTATTTTTTTCCTGCATCCTAGTTGTTTTTAAGAAATCTTTTCTTACCTTTTCACTAGTTGTCCCAGGGTCTTCAAGATCTAAAACTCTGTCTTCACTTTCACTCAAATGGTTTTGCAAGTGTGTGATTGATATTTTAAGTTCCTGTTTATCTCTTTGACTCTGTTTCATGCGATCTATTTCTTTCCTGTATTGCTCATTCAAGGAATCTGTCATTTTTCTAATCTCTATTTTTTAAATCAATGTCTTCTTTTGAAGCAGTTATTAATCCTTTTAATTAATAAAAGAGTTTTTTCAAATTCTGTTTCCCCCATATGTTTCTGTATTTGTTTCTTTACTTCAAATGCTATAAGTTCAGAGATTTTTTTTTATTTCAGAAATTAATTCTTCCCTGAGTTCCTCTATACCTTTCTGCTGTTGCTTATTTCCTTTTGACGCTATTAATTCATACATTTCTGCTGATCTAGTGTCCTCTGCTCTTGTTCTGGGTGGGCATTGGATTTCTTCCTTATGTTTCTGCATTTGATCCTTTACTTCACATGCTATTAATTCAGATATTTCTTTTTTTTTATTTCTGATCTGCTTTCTTCTATACCTTTCTGCAGTTGTTTCTTTATTTCAGAAGCTCTTGATTCATTGGTTTGATCTGTGTGATTTCCAATTTGTTCTGTGCCAGTGTCCTCTGCACTTGTTTGGGTGGGTTTGGGGTCTAAGATTGCATTTTGCTCCTCCTCATCATTTTGTATAACACTGTCTTCTGACCTTCGTTGTAGAGCTTTAGTACAGTTATAACCTTAGCACCTATGAAATTCAGGTGAAGATCTACAAAGTTTGAATTTATCCAGTTGTGCCAGGCTTGGGTCTGGCTGCTGTGCTCAGCTCCTTCCTGCTGCCACCCTTGCGAGTGAACCTGTTGTGCTCCTCTGGCAAGATGTTCTGCTCCTGGACTAGCTGGGTGGTTCTGTCTCCTACTCTTTCTGCAGGGACTGCAGCTGCAGAGTTTCACCTCAGGCCTGTGTACTAGGTCTGAGTTGAGTCTGAAGGGGCCAAAGGGGAATAGGGGAGAGGGGAAGCTCTCCTACACACTCCTTGGCCCTGGGCTAGGGCTGGATCTGGGGTCCCACGAATGTGGCAGAAGCTCTCACTCACTAGGCAGGTGTGTGTGGCAGGCTGCAGAGTGGGCAGGGGGGTCCCTAGGGTGTGGAAGAGGGTCTCACTCATGCTGCATGCCTGGGTTTGGATAGGACATGTCCTGGGGGCATAACATAGCCAGAAGCTCTCCTATTTTATGCTTTTTAAATTCACAAATCACTTTTTAAAATTTTTTAAAGAATTATTTATTTATTTATGTATTTATTTATTGGATACAGGGTCTCACTACACAGTTTAGACTCATAGTGATCCTCCTGTCTCAGTTTCCACAAAGCTTGGGTTACAGGCATGCACCACCATGCCCACTTTGGGTGGCCACAATGGTGCTCCAGGGGTTCTAGGGCCTGCACAGCATGTGGTACCAGGAATCAAACCCAGGTTCTTGAGCTTGCCAGGCTGATGCTTAGTCCTCTAAGCTATCTCCCTAGCCCCACAGAAAACATTTTTAAAATTAATTGGTATCATTTAAATCTGCAAAATTTATAATTTGTATGTTTTTAAATAATGTTTCATTATTTTTCCAAGTAAATACAAAAAATTAAGACTGAAAATGAAATATGGTGTAAGAATAGAATTTATTTTTTTCCATAATTTTATTGAGAAACAAATAGCAATGAGACAGTTTCAAACCAAACTTGTAGGACAGTTTCAATAATTAACACATTGCATACATTCTTCCTAGTGGTTAATTGCTGTACAAGATGTGGACATGATATCTTATTTACAAACACTATTAGAACAAATCCCTCTATTCATGAAGAGAATGTAACTATATATCTATCATAGCCATTTTGAATACACAGATACAAAATGGACATTCATCTGTATCCCCTTTTTAAGAATAGAATTTAAACTGATTGTGTCATTTAATGGTCATGAAAATAGCTAATGGTATAAAAATTATAAAATCAACATATTTTAAATCTATCAAATATATTAAATAAGGGTATTAAATATTATGTGATGAATCATTATAATTCTATAAAATGTAGAATTGTAATTGTATAAATTTATAGCATAATAATCTTTAATAGATTTTAATGACTTTTTGCCTGTAATATTTATTTTTATTCTTAATTAATAAGCTATTTTACAGTAGTTTTAGGTTTATAGTAAAATTAAGTGGTCATTATGAAGAATGCACAGGTTATCCATTCGCCATTCCTGTTGAAATTGTCACCCTCTAGCACCAAAGAAACACACTCACTACAATTCAAATTCCCACAATGACTGTCTTAATTTACATTAGCATTCATTTATGATGTTTTATGTTCTATAGATTTTAGCAATGACATAATTGCCTGTGTTCACCAGTGCAGGACCACACAGGAAAGTTTCACAGTCCTGCACAGGCTTTGGGTTCTCCCAAGTCATCCCCCATTATGTGGTATTTTGTCTTTTCCAGAATGTACTATCTTTGGAATCATCCAAAATGTAGCTTTTCAGCAAATCTTTTTTCACTTGAGAACACATATTTAAGGTTTTTTCCACATCTTGATTATTTCTTTTTAGTGCTGCATGATATCTCATCGAATAGATAAGCCACAGTTTATTTATACACTCACCTATGAAGAACTTCCTGTTTGCTTCCAAATTTTGGAAATTTGAATGAAAATGATTTAAACATCACTTTGTAGCTTTTCAGTAAACATAAATTATGTGTTCATTTGGGTACATAACCAAGAAACATGATTATTGGACCACGTGGCAAGCACCACTAAAGTGATTTGCAATGTTGCTTCATCTACCAATTTGCATTCATTTGTCCTATGGTTTTGACGATAAATCAGAGATTGAATCTGTTCTATACATCATATTCTGGTTTTTCTAAATCCTTACAAAATTTTCTTTCTTGCCTTTCAGAAATTGAACATGACTGGTAATTTTCTTTTTTATTTTGCTAGGCATTATTCAACATCATTAATTTCTAAATTTAGTGCTATTAAGCACATTGAGGTTAATGATACCAATAAATCTTGTTGAATATGGCATAATTTGAGTTTTCAATATTTCTTCTTTGGCGTATCATTAAAAATATCTGTGAGAATGCCAGTTTCTGTTTAAAGTCGTTTTGTTGACTTTCTATATGATGATGATGTTGTGATATTTTCACAGGAAACCCCAAAGAGCAAATATTTAAAATTCAGTCCTGGATGATGCTTAATAGGAAAGTGTATAGCTATTGTTCCTAGTAAAATTTATCTCAAAACTCTCCCTCAAAAATGATGGTGATTCAGAATAACTCCTATGAACATAACCATGTACAATGTAGTAGTCATTGTTATTCTTCTACCAGCCTGTGTTGAATCTTGGTTTTCTGTTATTTTTTTCTCTTTAAAATAAAAAAGATTGTGATCACTATAATAATAGCAGCAACAATGATACTTTCCACTTATGTTGTGCTTTATTTTTTTATTTTATTTTTTAATCCTTTATTTATTTATTTATTCATTTATTTATTTATTCAGTACAGGGTCTCACTATGCAGCTCAGACTCATAGTGATCCTCCTGTTTTCAGCCTCCCCAGCACTGGATTTGCAAGTGTGCACCACCATGCCCAGTCTCCATGGCCAGCTCATCATGGAGCCAGCATGACATGCGGTACTGGGGATTGAATCTGGGTCCTTGTGCTCACCCAGAAGGTGTGTAGACAACCAAGCTATCTCCCTTGTGCATTGTGTGTTATCTCTTTATTGGGTAGAGTTTTAAGTGTTTTGAGCTGTATGAATTTACTGAATCCCTAAAACCAGCAGAGAAAGGTATGTGTTACTATCACATCACTTTTATAGATGTGAAAATAAAGTACAGAGAGCATAGTCCAGACAGGTCATCAGACAGCAGAGGACAGAGATGTGATATGTGTGCATTCAACCAGCAGTTGCATTGCCCTGCTGGCTTCAAATCCAGTTATTACACAATGAGCCTCAGTAAAAAATGTTTAGTCTTCATCATCTCTAATAAAGTTCTCCAATTTCAAAGACTTTTTTCCTCAAGTTTATTAAACAGTTTTTCTTTAGTATCTATGGGGAATCAAATTCAGGACTTCTCTACAGATTCCCCATGGAATCCAAAATCTAAAGAGATGCTGCAGTCCCTCATAAAATGGCAGAACATTTGCACGTAGCCTCCACACGGCTTCTTCTATGCTCTGTATTGTCTCTAAATGATTTAAAATACTTAAAGCCATAGAGTGCTACGTAAACAGTTGTTATATTTAATTATTTAGGAAATAATGGCAAGGAAAGATTGTGTGTGTTCAGAGAGATGCAACATTTTAAAACTACTTTTGTCCCATGGTTAGTTGAGGCCAAGGTAATGGAATTTAAAAATACTGAGCAAATCTATGCCCTACTGTGAGAAGACAGAAGTGGGGAAACAGAACCTCTGTGTATGCATTTTTTGTGATGATGGAATAAATGGCTTGTCAAGAATCTGAAACCATTTGAAATTCCTCATTTGGAGGATTATCTCCATTTTCATGATCCTACTTTATATTAACATTAGTATATTGATTTTTTTTGTCTCTTACACCAGAGGAGGAACTGCTTTAAAGTCAACAGATATTACTATAAAAAAAAACTTGTCACAGCCAGAAGCTATAATGCATGTTATAGGAGGATTGCAAGTTCCAGGTTAGCCTGGGCAGCTTAGCAAAGCACTGGAGATGTAGCTCATTGGTAATGTACCCTTGGGTTCAGCCTCTATCACAGAGAGAGAGAGAGAGAGAGAGAGAGAGAGAGAGAGAGAGGCAGAGGCAGAGGGAACTGTCTGAGTACCCAGCATCTCTGTGTGTGGCACACCAGTGACTGCGATTTGAGGGTTGGTGTGATTTTCATGAGTCCGTGGAAACCTGTGTAGGGAGAGAGAAAGTTAGTAGAATCCAGGGGAAATAAAAATGATCTGCGCAATGGTATTTTTAAAATAAGAAAATCCATAAATCCATCAGGGGATAGGAAAACAGAACGTCACTTATTGTGTGTAATACTGAGCCCTTTCCCCACCAGAGACAGGGCAAAATGGTTGGCAGAGAAGCTGGCTTTATCATGAAGAATATAAAGGTGCACTGTCATGTACACAACCTTCTTTTTCTAAATATGAATAACAGCTTATAAAATACAACTACACACCTCAGACAATAATGAAAACACAGCCTCACTTACTTTGGAATTCCTTGACACGCATATTTTTAGCAATTTCGTGAAGCACACACTTTCAGAAAGAATGGAAGTTGAACACCACTGTTCTATTTGCAAGACTAAAAAGTCTTGACCCAAGTCACACCAAGCACTTTTGAGTCCATTCCAGAAGCCTGTCTGCGCTCCAGCTGTGTGTCCAGATCACGTTGTCCTTTGCCCTGCCCCTAGAATACTGGTGAAATGTGAAAAAGAAATTCACAAACTAATGGAGATAACTGAGACTTCAGATATGGAGTTTCATGTTTTCCTCAGAATGGAAGTGGTTAAGCCCAATGAATGAGTGCTAAAGTTTGGTGAAAAACAAAATTGCATTTAATGTTATTCAGAGGAAAGGGGATTTAAAAATCCAAATCTGTGAAGCGTTACTAGTAAGATTTATTTTTGCCATGTCTGTTCAGTTTAATGTTATCTTTTAAAAATAATACGTAAAAAATCCAATACATTAGTTTTTTGTGAATACTATATTTCTAGGTTTTTAAATATGCTTGGTTCAGAAATAGGAGTTTCTTCCCCTGTAATCATTTATTTTTATTCCTATTAATTTTTGAGGTTTACATTATTAGGTTTTATACAAGTGACTCAGGGACTAATTATTGTTTTTAAACTGTTGTATGAATGGAAAATACATGTTCTATGCAAAAAGAAGCACAAATCAATGGAAAGTCTTAATTTTGGTTAAATTATCAAATAAAAGAGCAGTGTTGGTTAGTTTTGCAAAGTGTACTTTCCTACAACATCTAAAGGTAACGTAAATTCCAAAGATCAACAATTTTGACCGGAAAATGTTCCCAAATACTACTCTCTCCAATATTTGCACAGAGTTTTTGAAATTAAAACAATTCTGAATGTTAAAAATCTTTAATGTATGGAGGTTAATTCATATTTTATTTCACTTGAGTATGTTCTCTAGTTGCATCAATTCAACAGCAAAAGACTCAAACTTACCCTGCTTTATACCTGAATAACACTCCATTGTGTAAAAATACTGCATCTTCTTTATCCATTCTTCAGTTGATGAGAATAACTACTTGGAAAACAACACTATGTATTAGAATAAATACTGTGAAATTCGTATTACTTTGTTAAGTGAAATTCTGTGTCATTTGCTTTTTTATTGGTTTTAATTCTAATTTGTACTCTCTCTAAAATATATATTTAGGGGCCAGGGAGATGGCTCAGTGGAATAAGCGCTTCCCTGGCCTCACTTCCGCCAAAACTAAAATAAAAAATAAATAAAATAAATATTTATATATTATTATTATTATCAATGCTTACCCAGAAAAACCTAAGGTTCTTTTGATGCTTCGTTTACAATAAGTAAAAAAATTAGATTTTTCTCAGAGCTGATAGAATGATCAGACCAACATGGATCTTTTAATAGGAAGAAATAAAAGTCACCCTGAGTTCTCTACTTCTTAAAGTCAAGGACTAAATTTTATCCCATTATATCAGTACTCATTTACCTCTGTTGGTGTAATATTGTGTAAGGAGTTCAGAAAGATAAAATTATAACTTAAATATAAATAATTTCATTAAGTTATTTTAAACAATTAGCAAAGATAAAAATATATAATAAATGTCTAAACTAAAAATGGAAAGGACTCTTCCATTTAAAATGTGACAGACCAGTGGACACAACTGTGACAGAGTGCTAGGAGGAGCTGTCACTCTCTGAGCATCTGAGAGCCACTGATAGTCATAGTCAAGGTGACTTTAGGAGGGAGAAAGGGAGCAGTTAGCAGTTTTTTAAAAGTGCTCCTTTATATCAGAATAAATTTAAAAGAAGATAATAAAACTCATTTGATAGCAATACATTCACACGAGTAATAGAGTGTCTGACTTCCCCTGCCAAGGAAGGTTGATCTTCAGAATGACCATGAACCAACTCAGAAACAGGTCACAAGGAAGTCACCTGTGGCCTCCATTTAAATCAAGCAAGGGATAAAGAGAAGACTATTCGCAAGGAACATCCAATTCTAGAGTACTTGGCCTTCAAGGTGACATTTGGAGTTCTTGTTTAGCAATCACCTAGAAATTTGCTGTCTTTACCATTGTAAGATACTTGACTAGAGGATTCCATCTCTGTGGTAATTTTTCTCTTCCCAGTGGGGTGATATATATACTTAAGCCACATTGGAAACAGAACTAGGGATTCATTCACTATATTATCTTTTCTTTTTATCTATCCTTTTATTCTGTAAACATCTGCTGAAAGACATTTCCCAGAGAAGA
>NW_004524695.1:4014886-4015744 GCF_000260255.1 Octodon degus | reverse complement strand
ATTTTGTTTTAACATTAGTGTAAATTCAGAATGCTTCACTTAGTTTGATAAGCACTGTTTTTGTATACTTTTCTACTCATGAGCTGTAACAGAGAATTTGCTAGATTTCTTCCTCTCTCAAGAAGGAGCCTTTTGATTCCAACTAAAAATTGTGATTCCTATTTTTAAAAAATTGTAATTAATTCAAAATCCTTGGTGCAGTGATGTAGCTCCCCACTTTTTTACTAGTATATGTTTGGAGTATGTAATAATTTTATGTATATTTTAGGGAATTTGTACAAGTACATATTCAAGTATATTCCCTTATTTCCATCAATTTATTTTTGTCAACCTCAGACTCACTTATCTCATAAGACCTCATAAAGTTAACTATCTAAGATACAGATCAATAAATAGAATATAAAACACATAAGACAATGTATGGCTTATATCTAGATATCCTCCTAAAAGTATCATATATTCATAGATAGAACTTTTGGAAAGTGGGTGGATCATGGGTATGTGACATTGGATTACTGTGTGTGGTGTGTGGTGACTAAATTGGTTTAGCATAGTTCTGGCTGTGGATAACAGAAGCCCCACTAGGGATGTGGGTGTCACCAATCAATAGGCTGGTAACCTGCATGAAATATAAAGGAACAGAAAGAAGGCTGCTTGCTGCTTCTTGTTTACTGTGCCTTAGTCTGTCTCCTCTGCCTTGCTGTCCTGCCTTGGAACCAGCCAACTATGGATTGAAACCTTTACAAACTGTGAGATAAAATAAAATTTTCCTCCTTTAAAAAAATAATGAAGGCTGTACAAATCAGTGACAAAAAGAAAAAAGAGGAGGAGGTGGTGGAGGAGAAGCAACAAGAGGAA
>NW_004524695.1:4001308-4012823 GCF_000260255.1 Octodon degus | reverse complement strand
TTCGTGGTGGTCAACACTGTGCAGCAGTTCACAGAAGTTAAAGGCCTCCAAGAAGCCACATTCCGCCAGAGCTGCAGAGATATTAGGGCAGTTGTGTATATGAGTAGGCTGGAAGGATCTCCATGTAAATTCCTAGGATTCCAAGCATTGTGTCTGTATGGCAGTGAAACAGGAGTGTCCATGCCAGTTGTTCAGTTATTGTGCTACAGATCTTGAAAGGGAGAAGCAAGCTTGGCAGCACTGCCAGGATGTGATATTTATTTTATTCAAAGTGTATTATTTTACACTAGGTCAGGAAGGATAAAATTCAAAATCAGATAGGCTCAATAAGAAAAGTGGCGCCTCATAAAAGAACCAAGTAGAATCCAGAACATCAAAGCCATCCCCACCACATGTGTACAACCCATTTTATTTTATTTTTTTTTACAACCCATTTTAGATATATACTCTCATTTGTCCCTGGGATCAATGAAAAAAATCACCTAGGATCATTGCTAAATTTGCAGTCACAGGACACCATCTTCTGAACACAGTGAACAGAGTACCCTAAAATGTAGGGCTGATGGCTCCTGTATGAAGGAAAAACGGAGGGAAGGAAGAGGAAGAGATGGGATGTGGGGGGGAGGGGAGAAGAGAGGAGAGGAGGGGAGGGGAGGAAGGGAAGGGGAGAGAGGAGTAAGGAGAGAAGAGAGGGGAGAGAGGAGAAGGGATAGAGGGGAGAGGACAGAGAAGAGGAAGGAAGGAAGGAAAGAAGAAAAGGAAAGGACGGGGTCAGGGCAAGTAAAGCATTATACAAAAAGAAGAATTACATAAACCATTTCAGTTGGAGAAGAGACCAAAAGTATTAGAACTAACCCATATATTTTATCAATAACAGCAATAGTACCCTCCGTAGTACCTTCAGTCTCTCAAATCTCAACACGTTGCCCACTCTTAGAAATACTGAAGTCCAGGACTGCAGAGATAGCTCGGCAGCATAAGCAGCTGCCTAGCAAGTGCAAGTACCCCTGTTTGATCCCTGGTACCACATGCCCTGTGGGTCCTGGAACCAGGGCACACAATGCAGGCCCACAAATTGGGCGAGGTGGTGCACACCTGTAATCTGAGTGCTGGGGAGGCTGAGACAGGAGGATCACTAGGAGTCTGAACTACATAGTGAGACACTGTATCAAATCTTAATAATAAAATATTGAAGTCCATAGTTTGTGACAGAATTCACTCTTGATGTTATACATTTTATGGTATTTGAGCAACACAAGTGACATGTATCCACCACTATAAAATATAGAATATTGTTGCCTAAGTATCCTGTCTACTCTGCTTTTTTCTCCCTGTCCCCTCTTAGCCTCCAGCAACCACTAACATGTTTACTATCTCTGTAGATTTGCCTTTTGCAGAATGTCATAGAGGTGGAGTGATACAGATACAAATTGACTTCTTTCAGTAGTATTCATTTCTGTTTTTTTCTGTCTTTTCGTTATTTAATAACTCATTTCTTTGTTACCACTGAACAATATTCCATTGTCTGAATTTACCACATTTTATTCATTCATTGAAAGATGCACAGTAATACAATCCTGAAACCCCATCTGCTCAGGAGGCTGAGACAGGGTCATGTGTTTGAGATCAGCCTGACAATATATGGAGACTGTATGTGAAAAAAAAGAAGAAGAAGAATCTTGGTTGGTTATTTCTAAGTTGTAGCAGTTTACAGTTAATCTTCTCTGTACATCTGTGTGCAGGTTTTAATGTGAACATCAGTTTTTTATTCAGTTGCATAAGTATCAGTAGGTGCCACTGGCTGGATTGCTTGCTAACGTTATGTTTAATTTTGTGAGAAACTGACTAGTGGACTTCCACAGTGTCTGTACCATCCCTGATGATGATTTCAAAGACCCAACAGATCTCTGTCATAATTGTTTCCTCATTTTCAAGCCAATCTAAAGTTTCCTACAAGTTTGCCTGTGATTTTTGTTAAAATCCACAGTTTAAGTGTGTGAATATCCAGTTCAACTTAAGATCTGTGGGAACAGAGAATCTAAAGAGTACCATCGGGCACTGAGGCACCTACTAGGAGAGCCCTGGCCCCATGACAGAGCTCAGGTGGACAATCCCCCGTAGGTTCCCCATGGATCCTGGGAAGGCAGAGCTCTTGTTGTCATACTCGCATACAGGCATACACGATGCGCTAGTATGATCGTACTTAACTCTGCACTGCTATGAAGTTCAATTGGCATTCGTTACAGTGCTCTGTTCACTAGCTGCTCTGTATCAATTATAGAAGAAAAAGAAAATGTG
The DNA here is from genome assembly GCF_000260255.1 of Octodon degus. Lineage (NCBI taxonomy): Eukaryota > Metazoa > Chordata > Mammalia > Rodentia > Octodontidae > Octodon > Octodon degus. Next base: position 4,010,525 of record NW_004524695.1, on the reverse strand, counting down.
TTAAATCTACACATACAGGGGCCAGGGAGATGGTTCAGGGGCTGTGGAGATGGCTCAATAGAATAAGTGCTTCCCTGGCAAGCACAAGGGCCTGAGTTCAATTCCCAGTTCTACCAAAAATAAAATAAAATAAAATAAAATAAAAAAATAAAAGGAAAGAAAGAAAACAAACAATTGCACACACAACTGAATTGTATTCAGCCATGAAGAATGAAGTCATGTGATTTGTAGGAGAATGAATGAATTTCAAGTCCATAATGTTTAAGTGAAATAATACAAAATTAAATATCACATGATCTCTCTTACATAAGTTAAAGATGAAATAGAAGACAGAGAACAGGGTACATGAAGGTAGGCTTCTTGGTGATAAGAAAGGGAATCAGAGAAAAGAAGAGGATGAAAAGGTGGGAAGGAAGAGAAAGGAGATCTAAAATGTTCAAGACACAGTGCATACATGTGTCAGTTTTCCAAAATGAAAGTGGCTATTATGCATCACCAACATGTAACCATAAAATTTAAGCCGCTTTGTTTATTTATTTATTTATTTATTTATTTATTTATTTATTTATGCATTTTAGGGAAAGGTCTACAGGGTGTCCAGGATCTCACTACTAGATCAGACTCTTAGTGATCCACCTGTTTACAGCCTCCCAAGAGTTGGGATTACAGGCACATGCCACCACCCCCAGTATCAATTGCCCTCTCAGCAAACCTCGGGGGTGGGGCCTACACGGCTGGCCTGGGGATCTAACCCTGGCCCCTGAGCCTGCTTGCAGGAGCCTTAATCTGCTGAGCTATTTGGCCAGCCCTAATACACTTTAAACTGTACAAAATCTACTGTTAATTTGATCTTTAGTCATCTTTCCAACCCAAAACTCCAAACTCTCTTTTCATACACTAGTCATTTACGAATAGATTTTGTATCTTTACCTATTGACAATATTTTCATAGGAACAACACTGTAGTTTACTAAATGTCTTTTTGAAACATAGGCACATGTGCGCATGCACGCACGCACACACACACAGAAACTAAATTCATTGGTTTCTACCTGCAGGCATTTCTCTTCATAAAATTCTTGGCATCTGCAGCTGTAAGGACCCAGACTTGCACGTGTGTCAATAAAATTGTAGCCTGGTGACTGAAAGAAGGATGCTTTTTATTCGCCAACGATTATTAAATTTCTGACAATCTCAGTATTAGGTTGCTACTTTTCCTTGTTTATGAGTAACGTTTTTAAAAGTACTGCACATCACCACTGAAAATACTGAAAGTTTTGTTTTCCCATCCAAAGCCATATGGAGTTCCTTCAAATGTGAGAAAGGGTCAGCTAATAAAACATTAACTTAGCACAGTTCCCTTCAGCTGAGCCAGATAGGAGCCCATCACGTCAGGTCAGTTTTATCAAACTGCCACCACTTACCCTGCTTTTCAGTTCAGCTATTGGTAGCTCCAGGGACTATATTTACGAGCTGAATTCTCTATGTTGTACACACCCCAGCCCTACTGTGAAGCAGAACCACCCCATGAGCAGCTAGCATGCGCTTTACCACATGTGGCCACCCCGCCCATTCCTGCACATTCACCGCAACCCAGTTTTTAAGCACTGCTCATATTCTCGCTCCCACAATCTGTGCCTGTTATGGCTGGCTCTGCCAACAATTTAGAAAAGCCAAGAGGCCAATAAACAAGTAAACTTGGATAGCCATAAACCACAGTGCCCCCAGTCTAAACTACAGAGTCTGCTGACTTAGCATACCTCATGCTGAGGCAAAGCCACTGCTGGTCTAGGCTGAGAGCCTCCAGTGGCTCTCCTGAGGATGCTGGCTTGGGGTCATGCTAACAGATGTCACAGACGCAGCCCGTCCTGTGTGAGGAGCCTGCAGTGAGCATCTAGCAACATTTCTTTGATTGTTCCAAACTATCAGCATTGCAACCATGTCTAAAAAGCCTTTAGGACCTTTGGGATCTAATCTACATTCCTGTTTCTAGAACAGCCAGGCCTGGAGGAGTGGATAGATGGAAACATGCAAGATTCTTGGCATTGCTCTCTGGCTTACTAACTTTTACAGTGAGGCTTCTGACAGATACATGAATAGAGCGATTCATGCATCAAGACATCTATCAGCATCAGACGTGTACATTTATGACAAGTTCAGGGATGGCTAGTCTAGGGCTAAGAGACTACTTCTCAAATTTCTTCATGCAGCGAAATTATGTGCACGTGCTAGTAGAAAGAAGGCTGCACCTCACCTCAGTTTCTGGTTTACTAGGGCTGGATGAAGACGTTGCATTTCTAACTGGTACACGGGATATTAATGCAAGAACTGCACTTGGGGAATGAATGCTGTGCAGAGTTTTGGGCACATACTACAGATTTCATTTCACATTTCATTGGAAATAAGTATCTCATCTGGACATCTCTATGTGCAGGATATCAAATACTTTCAGTATCGCAGTATGCATTCACCCTGAACAAAATCAGATTCTGAACAAAATAAAAGAATAAGAACAGAGATGTGGAAGGTCAGCACTCCTAGCATGTTTAATGTCATACAAGCATAAAAGTGATATTACAGTGTTTTTCCTTTACCCACAGCTTTATTTTTATTATTTCATATTTTCCATGGTCAGTGGTGTGCTATAAATAGAAAGTTCAAAAAAAATCCAGATATACAATTCAAAAATGTTATCTTATTTATTTTATATTCATTTTAATGAGAAAAAAATAAAATAGCAATGAAATAGTTTCAAAACAGGTTAGTAGGATAGTTACAATAAATAATACATTGCATATTATCTTCATAGTAGTTATTCAGAGGACAAAATGCAGACATGATATCTTTGTATAAACAATATTAGTACAAGCCTTTCTTCCCAATGAACTAAGAGAAAGTAGCTGTATGTCTATCCTATCTTGTATATACATATTAACAATTCAAAAATTTTAATTTGCAGGATACTGGGAATAGTATGGCGAAACCTCTCTGTCACTCTGCCTCACTGGGGAGCTGAGTCATCCCCTGGCCCAGCATTCCCATCTATGTACACCACAGCCCATTGCTCCTTTCATGGCTCTCTTTCTCATCCGGTTCATTGTCTGGGCTCCTCTGTACCTACGTTCAAGCAGGCCTTGTTTTGAGTCATATTGGTACAAAAAATACAGAGGGAAGAAAGCATAAAATCCAGAGATACCAAATATAAGCTATGAAGTTTCCCTTGAAGTGAAAAGATGGAAGTTTTCAATTTAAAGATAAAAGAATCACACACCAAAGTTGCTGAGATCTAAAGTCAGAATAAATCTCCTATCCATGAAATTGTGAAGAAGGAAAAAGAAACTGATGCTCATTTCACTGTCATGCTTCAGGTAAAAAAATCATGGTCAGATTGTGTGTTCAGTCTAGGCTTGAATAAGATTTAGTACTCTTCATAATTTCAGATATCCATTACAGGTCCTGGAATATCTCCCTGTAAAGAAGCTTCTGTATTTTTATTTCTGCACTGGAGCAAACTACAGATTTGTGGAGCCTGGACAGCAGACAGCATCTCCTGGCCCATTTGCTGCAGCGATGACACACTCTGTCCAGGCTGAACATCATCTGAGCAGAGCATGACTCTCTAGAGAGTGGACCAGCAGATCTACTGCAGCCATGGAGGGAGCTACTATTGCTACTATTGCATGGAGGGAGCTACTGGTGTAGTTGTTTCATTCTCCAAGGAAATTTCCTATCCACAAGTCTAACAAGAGTCAATCTCCATAGGAGCAGGTAAGGCAAAGCATTAACATGCAATGGCCTCTACCCTGGCCAGACTTTCTTCAAAGGAATACTCGTGAGTTGTCTATACTGATAGGAGGATAAGGAGAGTGAGGAGATATGTTGGCACTTTATCACATCTGGTTTCTATCTTTTTTTTTCCCCACAAATGCCATTTCCATCACACTCTTATCCTGAGAAGAAATATCGCCCAATTCCTGGCTCCTACCATGGACCTTTAGCATTCAGAATCATTACCAATAGATTAGCTGAGTGACCCAGGGGCACATGCCAGCATAAAGTGTTCTGATACGCTAATTCCCCCTCTTACCTTCTACACACTGGGCCCACTTGCAATGATTGCAAAGCTTGCCATTTTTGTAATGATTGAATCTGAAAGGGAAGTGGGCCCTGAAATGCCTTAGTGCACAGCAATTTTAAAAGATTTGAAAGCTTTTTCCTTGAAGCTTCAGAATGTCCTGAAAACATCTGGTCACTTGATTCTATTCTATTGCACACAGGTCTGACCAGGGCCCTATTCCAACAGACGTACATACACTGAAAAGTATTTGTCTTTAATCTTTAAGTCACGGGACTGTTTCAAATGACTCTATTGCTGTTATAAAGACTGAAGTTATTTTCACTTGAGAAAGTTCAGGACTGTGATTTATTTTATTATGAGAATGAGGTCCAGCAGTAAAAATTACATAAAAGCATTCGTTTATATCCAAAATGTGACTTACTGTTTATAAAGAAAACATAAAGAATAAATATTGGCAATTGCCACATATTGATGAGCATTATTGCTGTTACTCTCTGAGCGACAGCAGATTATTGTGGAGATGATGGACAGCCACAGAGTCATGCACTCACCACCTTTTTGTCTATAACTGTAGCTTTAAAGCCTTTGTTTCTCAAGCTTATTAAATCTTTGTATGAACCCAGTCACCCTGACTATGATAGCCGTCCACAGAGAAGGCATCAACTGACCCCATGGGCTCTTTCTGAGTAATGTTTTCTCTGCATAATCAGAACCAGTAGGCCAGGGAGGTAGATCAGAGGCATGAGCTCCTGCCTGGCAAGCATGAGGTCCTGAGTTCAACTCATGGTACCACAAAAACAAACAAACAACAACAAAAAAAGTAATTAGCAGATTCCAAGTTAGAAAGTAGTGTTTGATCTCTAGAGCCACTCCAAAATCTTGCTTCTGTCTCCTCTAAGCATTAATTTTGTTTTAAAATTACTTTAAAGTACCATTACCTTGCTAATTTTTAAAAAGGAAGTTTTATTGTACATATTGTTCTTCATAAACCAACCTAATTCCATTCACCTATGTTGCCATATTGTGTATTTTATCTAATGTCGATTGAACAACACATCACAGTAGTTCAGTTAGAATTAGTTTGCATGAACTTGTCAAGCAACCTTCCAGTCGGCATTTACTGGCTGGCAAGAGTGTACTGCACTCAGCAGTGATTGTTGAAAATGCACACACAAACAAATGAAGGCAAGATCTTTTTTAAAGAATAGAAAACACTACATAAAACAAAACAAAACAATTATAAATGACATAAGATTTCATTAAACAAAGTAACAACAATTCAACAATGTCTACTGTCACGTGATGCTATTTTCATACTAGCTGTTCAAATGACCAGGTATAAATGTGTAATGTTCACTTAAAGAAAATAAAACAAAATAATAACAGAGAAGTTATAAGATGTTCAGAAGATGAAGGAAAAAATCAGAGAAAAAGAATGTAAGCATTAACTGCTCCTTTCAAAAGACCAGCAGAAATAGACAATACAATTATCCAAACTATTCTGCATATATACCTAAATATATGTTTTTCCCTTCTTTCATTTGTCCTTTTCCTCACCCCATTTTTTCCTTCCAATTGAACAATGTCTTTCCCTTTCACAATATCTGTTGTACCTTACAGACTTTTATTACTCTTTCAGGTTCTCACTATAGCAAGTTAATACGATGTTTGCACATGTGGATCTCATTTATTTTACTTACCAAGATAGTCTTTAGCTGCATCCATTTATCTACAAAAGCTTCAAATTTATCTTTTTTATATCTGAATAATACTCCATTGTGTAAAAATACCATATCTTTTTTATCCATTCCTCAGTTGATGGCATTTAGGTTGCTTCCAAGATTTAGCTATGACAACTTACACTGCTATAAACATGGATACATATATGTCACTGTGGTATGATGATTTGAATTCTGTTGTAAAAACATGTAGGAGGAGAATAGCTGGTTTGAACAGGACTTCTAAACCTAGCTTTTTAAGAAACCTCCAGACTGATTTTCATAATGCCTGTAGTAGCCTGCACTCCCACCAAAAGTGAAGAAGGGTTCCTTTATCCCCAAAGGCACCCCCCCCGGGCTTTTGTTTTTGGTTACCTTTTTGTTTTTACCCTTTTTTTTTTGGGTTAATTGTTAATTTTACCATTGTCTTAATTTGCATTTCTCAAATCACCAATAATGTTGAGTATTTTTTCATATATTTATTTTCCATTTGTATCTTTTCATTTGTGAAGTGTACATTCATCTCAGATGCCCATTTTTGGATTTGGTCTTTAAACTTTGGTGGTCTGATTGTCTTTTAATTCTTCGTGTGTTCTAGATAGGCGACCTTTGTCTGACTTAGACTGCTATAATTGTCTCCTACTTCGTGGGTTTCCCTTTCACTCTGTTGGTGATTTTTATTTTTTTGATGTGCAGAAACTTTTCAAAAAGATGTGAGTTGTTGTTTTTTGTAATATTTTCTGTGCAGTTTGATTTTTGTTCATGAACTTTTTTACCTACCCTTATGTCCTTAAGGTTTCTACATACTTTATCTTCCAGAAAACTTAGTGATTCTGTTTTAATATTTAAATCTTTGATCCATTTTGAGTATAGTTTTGTACATGATAATAGGCAAAGCTATTAAAAGTCTTCTGCATGTGAAAAGCCAGTGTTTCCAACACTATTTATTTTTATGTATTTGGCACAGGGTCTCACTATGCAGCTTGGTTTCATAGTGATCCTCCTATTTCAGCCTCCCCAGTGCTGGGATTGCAGGCATGCATCACCACTCCAAATCTTAGTGGCCTCCTCAGTGCACCTGGGGCAGAGCCAGCAAGGATGTGGTACTGGGGATCAAATATGGGTCCTTTATTTTGCCTAGGTATGGGCTTGGACCACTGAGCTATCTCCATGGACCTCCAGCACCATTTATTAAAGAGGCAATTTTTCTTCCAATGAACATGTTTGGCCCCTTTTGTAGAATGTAAGGTGGCTGAGTGTCCTTGCAGCTGTGTCTTCATCTTCTAGTCTGTTCCATTGATTCTTAGGTCTGGTTTTGTTTTGCTTTTGCCAGTACCATGCTGATTTTATCGTAGTAGCTTTGTAGTATAATTTCAAGTCAGGGATTATGATGCCTTCTGCCTTTCCTTTATTACCCAAGACTGATTTTGTTATTCTACTACATCTTTTCTTGTTCCAGATGAATTTTAGGTACTGTTTTTTTCTAGATCTGTGAGGTATATGAATGGTATTTTAATTGGGATTGCATTAAATCTGTATAACAATTTTGGGGGTATGGCTATTTTCACAATGTTGGTTCTTCCTATCCAAGTGAGAGGAATATCTTTTCATTTTCTGAAATCCTCTTTGGTCTCTTTTTTCAGAGTACTTCACTTTGGGAGATTGATTCGTAAGTATTTCATCTTTGGTGGTGTTATTGTGAAATGTGTGATTTTCATAATTTCTCTCTTGGTACGTTTGTTATTTATATATAAAAGTGCTATTGTTTTTGAGTGTTGATTTTGTATCATGCTGTGTTACTGAATTTGGTTATTATATCTACAAATCTCTTAATGGAGTTTTTGTGTTCTTCTATGTACAGTATCATGTGATCTGTAAAAAAAATGATAATATTACTTCTTTCCCAATCATTGTTACTTTTATTTATTTATCTTGTCTAATTGCTCTGGCTAATGTTTCCGGAACTGTATTGAACAGGAATTGTGACAGTGGGCATCCTTGTCTTGTTCCTGACTTTACAGTGAAGACTTTCAATTTTTGTCTAATAAGAAAAATATGGGTTGTTACTTTGTCAAAGAATTTTTTTTGGTCAAGTTGAGATAAAGACCATCTATTCTGATTTTCTGTAGCATTTTTGTCATGAGTAAGTGTTGGACTTTGTTAAAAGCTTTTACTGAATCTTTTGAAATGACCATGTGATTTTTCTCTTTAGCTCTGTTGATGTAGTGTATTACATTCATGGTTTTGCATACATTAAACCATCCTTGCATTTCTGAATTTAATCACTATTGATCATATTGTATAATCTTTCTTGATGATTTCTGCATTTTGTTTGCCAGTATTTTATTGATGATTTTTGCATCTATATTGATTAGGGTAATTGACTTGTAGTTCTGTTCTGGTACTACTCACTTGTGAAAACTAACTAGTTATGACCCTGGATCAGAAGTCTACACATTGTTTCTTTAAATAGTTTTATTGGAACATGGCCACATTTACTTATGAATACTGTCTGTGGTGTCTTTCCTGCTATAACTTCAGTTGTATAAGAGACACTATGACTCACAAAACCCAAAACATTTACTATTTTCCCTTTAAGAGGGGGAGTTTTCTGACTATACCCTTTTAATAAGTATTTAGTCAGACACAAATAATTTTGGGGATACATTTAATAACAAGCTTTACTGTACCTTGAAAATATAAAGGCATGCTTTTGAGACTCAGTGAGCATATTTATCCAGTAAGCTGGTTTGTGAAAGACATATGTAATTATGCTTGTTTCAAAAGTAAGTCCTTGAGATTATGGTATGTATTGGCTTCATGTAATTTTCCAACCATAATAGAAAAATAAGCAGCAAAAAATAATTTTTCCTTAGTATCAAAAGCATTTCTTTCTTTAGAGTCTTCTCTTCATTAGCTTTATTATTCCCTTGTTTATTGATTCTTATTCCTCTCCTCACTCAAGAGATACAGTAGTCACATCACTGTAAGAGCCCAGGAACTGTTAAATGGAGGGTGGATAGGATCAGAGGGAGAATTCATGGATGCATGGTGGACAGGCTCATGGATGGACGAATAGGTGGGTGGATGGGGAAGTGTCCAGGTAGATGGAAGGATACCCAGCTGAGATCAAAGAGAGTAGCTGTTATGCCCATACTTCATTCAAGTCACCACCAGAACTTACTTAGTTCGTATTGCTTCCTCATAACCCTAGCCTTATTTATTCCTATTTGGAAAAATTTCTGTTGTGAGAAAGAGAGAGAGAGAGAGAGAGAGAGAGAGAGAGAGAGAGAGAGAGAGAGAGGGCTAGAGGGGTTTGTGTACTATACAGGCCCAGGGGCAGAATACAGGGATGAGGGATGGTCCATTATCCTATTAATAATGACTGGCTTAAGGAGAGACCTGTATTAGAATTTGATCCG
>NW_004524695.1:3993987-4001208 GCF_000260255.1 Octodon degus | reverse complement strand
GAGAGAGAGAGAGAGAGAGAGAGAGAGAGAGAGAGTACACAGGCCCAGGGGCAGAATACAGGGATGAGGGATGGTCCATTATCCTATTAATAATGACTGGCTTAAGGAGAGACCTGTATTAGAATTTGATCCGAGAAGATTGAATCTCATGATTCTGCTCAGGGTAAGAACAGACGCATAGCATCTCTTGCTCAGAATGGTGAAGTGTGGAATCTTCAGCCTCCAGCAGCTCTTGTTATTCTCTTGCAATGAGGAAGCCAAAGCAAAGGTGAGAGAATTACACAGAAGTGGTCAGAGGACCAAATCACACTTGAAACCTGATTCTTTCCACCCACTGATCTACAAAGGCCGAAGTCTCAGATGAAAACAGAGACAAGCAGCCAGCCTGATGCGGACACTGCACTGCTGCACGGGGCCTGGCTGCACAGGCTCAGGTTCCACTGCAGGACCGAGGCGGATTGGAAGCTGCTGCCGTTGCTGTACATTGTGAGTGAATGTGCTGCAGCCTCTTAAGTAAATACTAATTCAAGGTGCCCATGTCTTTCTGCCCAGACCTTGGGGTGGCCTCCAGGAAGTCAGTGAGCCATCTGTTCATTCATATTCATACATGAATAAGAGATTCATAATGTTGTCTTACTTTCTCTTATTTATAAATCTGGTTCGGTCTGTACTTGGAGAGTAAAGAACATGGACAGGATGTTGCTTTGCTTGTGACAACTGTTATCTGTGCAGTGTGGAGCTGAACAGGATCTTCCTGAAGTATCTTCCAGGTCTATAAAGAATACTATTAATGACAGAATATCAACTCACAAGTTGCATCTATTTTCCTAGAATTACTTCAACTTTAGCCTTCTTTATGGCTGAGTACTACTCCATTGTATTTTTTAAAACCCGCATATTCTTTATTCCTGAACTGATGGACATTTGAATTGTTTCCTTGATTTAGCTATTACAAACCACGCTGCAAGCAACGTAGGTGCGCACATATCACTGGGGTGTAACTGGCTGGGACTCAGTGGAGTCAAGATTTGAAGTGTGATACCTACATGTGGCCCAGAGTGAGAAGGCCGCAGGGATGCAGTGCATTCTATTAGCTTTTACAAAATGGGACATCAAGAAGCCTGTTTCCTGGGGCTGCCTCTGCCCTTGCAGTTCCTGGACAACTGGAACTGCAACCTAATTTAACAGGTGAACAAACCAAAACCCAACTTTAACAACAACAAAAAAAATTTTCAGGAAAACATAAGCAGCCAACTCATTCGCAGATGAGATCAATCTTTCGTCCCTATGTGCCCAGAAAAGGAGATTCCCTGGCTTCAACAGGGGGGAGCTTTCTGTCTGCTGCTGTTGTGTCCAGGCTATGAAGTTCACTGCTGCTGCTGCTGGTTGAAACTCTCTGACCCGCTTCAGGTAGCATTCTGTGTTCCAAAGCCAGAACCTTCTTTCTTATTTACCAGTGAATAGGACAATTCTTTCTTGTTTTATTACTAGAACAATTTTAGACAAATTAAATTTAGCAGGGCTTATTTGAGCAAAGAATACATGTGTTCTGAAGAGAATAACTATATCTGGATTCCAGGGCTGGAGCTGTGCTGTGTCATACCAAAGTAATACATTCGTCAGCAGCAGGTAAAAGGTAGATTGTTGATTTTACTTGAGAAGATTTTAGAACAAATGTTAAAGGGATGAATTTCTTAATGTACAAATGAAATAATTTACATTCTATTTTACATATCAATCTCAGTTAATATAGCAACAGTTGGTGGTAAACATCTACAAATTAATGTTTTATTTTCCTCATTAAAATATTTAATATTTTCCTCTTTCTATATGATTATAACTCAACAAAGAGAATAACAAAGACACTATACGGTTACTTGTAGTATCCTGGCAGAAAATAAACTAAAGCAAATAATCAGCGTTCCATTTAAAATCTTGATATTATTCTTATCCTTACTTTACTCTTAACATGTGGTCATTTAAGATTTGATGTTTTTGAAAATTAATTTGTTTCATGTGCAACATATTTATTGAGTAAAGGTTGAGTGTAAAACTTACTGCTTGTTTTTTCCCCCCTTTGGTGCAGTGGGATTTTCATTTTTCATTTTCCATAATCTTACCACACTGAGCATCCTCATATGTCGCAATAAAATCACCTTTTGTGAGGTTAACGCAGCATAATAAAGGCAGGTGCAATACACAAGGGTAGCACTGTATTTGGAAGCTGTGTAACCCAAATTCCAGCAATAAATAACTGGGAACTTTGGTCAAGTCATTTAATTTATCAGGGCTTTGGGGTAGCTTCTTTCTTTCTAAGACAGGCATATTAATACCTTACCTGTCTAACAACACAGACCTGGATAAGCTGATCTCTTGATTTCCCTCTAAACTGAAAATATCTGTGATTTTTAGGGAAAAGTCAACAAATGACACTTGAGAGTGACATGGTAATAATCCTATGATATTTCAAAATGTTAGTATTAACATAAATGGGCTATTGGTGTATTCATTGAAGGTAAACAAATTACCACTGCAATGCAAGTTAGCAAAAGGGCAGCTTTCATTTTGAAATTGTGTATTCTGTGTCTCAATCAATCATTTTCCTTCATTTTGAGGTCATATTTAGTTCCAGGTTTTTGGTGATATATGAGTATATAAAATAAAAAGTGTAGCTCTTCCTAGCTGCAAAATTTACATGAGATGATTGATTCTCCTTTACTCTAAAAATACACTAAATATGTATCATGAAGATGTTAAAGGGAATGGCTCTTAAGTTTCACTACTTTATGAAAAGCTTCTTTTGCATTTAGTCATTGCCTTCATCAGTTAAACATGTGTTCAGTATTAGAACTTATGGATATAGGGACCCGGGGAGATGGCTCAGAGGAATAAGCATTTGCCTGGCAAGCACAGGGACCTGAGCTCAATCCCTGGTTGCCTGACAAGTGCAAGGTCCTGAGTTCGATCCCTGGTACCACCAAAATAATAATAATAATAATAATAACAATATAAAATGTTGGATGGAGAAAATGTGCTTAGGGTAAGAAAACTGAACAAACATGTTCATAATGTTGTCCAGGAAGCCTTCAGAGACTTGTGTATTGCTTTAAATTGCTATCAAAAATGTTTGAACTAAAAGCTAACTTATTATACAGATATATATTAGATAAACAATTGTTTATTCATGCAATATACTGACTCATAAACACTGAAGACCTGTAAGGGGCCAGACACTGTGATAAGACTAATGTAAAAAATAATGGGCGAACTGAGATGTCCCTCAGCTTCATAGAGTTATGAAACTTTTCAGGGATAACACAAAGGAAGTTCCAACTGTTCCCCCTGGAAGATCCTAGAAAATTTACAGATCTTGGGTGAGCATTTTTAATCTACTTGGGATAACTGATACGTGACAATTCCTAGGAAAATAATCCAGAGTTGGAAAATTAAAAACCATAGAGTACAAGTACAGCGAGGAAAGCATGTACTTTAGGAATAGTGGCAAAGGAGAGGTGGAAACATATTAGGGGAAAAACATAAAGATTCAGAGAGGAACAAGAAGACTCAGGAAGAGGGATCTGTCAGGAGAGCATGTAGAGAGAGTTTAAGGAATTCACTCAAATACTGTAGGAAATCCCAGTACAAAAGTGACAGAGACGAGGTTGTGGGAATTAGCTTTAAGGCGGGCACTGACATGACTGTGGGCAGCTTTCGCTGGGTCATTGTGGCACTTCCAGTCAGCTTTGGAAGAAGTGGGTCATACTGAGTTCATCAAAGCACTTTCAGACACTGCAGCACCGGATTCCCCACTGCTGCATGAGCCAGTCTCTCCACTTTAGCTTTCCTTCGTTGTGACAAACCCAAGACCTAAAGGCGGAAAGATCTATTTCAGCTCACAGCTTCTGAAGTTTCAGTCCGTGACCATTTGACTCTCTGCTTCCGGGCCTGAGGTGAGGAAGAGTGTTGCGTCAGGGATGATGTGCCAGGCAGGGCTGTTCATCTCATGGTGACCAAGAAGTAGAGTGTGAGGAAGGAGCCAAGGACAAAATGCAGCCCTGAAAGACAAACCTAAGTGACCTACTTTCTCCCCTGGGGCCTATCTCTACGCTTTCACTGCCTCCTCAAAGTGGCACCACTGAACACAAAGTGTTAGGCATGTAATCTTTGGGGGACATTGAAAACTCATACTGTAGTGCTTTCCTTCTGTGCCCTGGACCTTGGTACTTGATCTACACAATGAAACAATGTCCACGAGTATATATTTTGCTGTTAGCACCTTCAAATAACTGTTTCCTTTCCTGTGAAATGCCGAGAGAATCACACATCCCTCCACAAAGCCTGCTTGAAATTCCTTTTTGTCTTCGAGAGAAATAAATCAGGTTATACAAGTCTGCCTATTTATTTCTTGATTGGCTCCTGTCAGTTTGTTTGTTTTGTTCTGTTTTTTATATATTTGGTAAAGGGTCTCAATATGAATCTCAGACTAGTACTAAACCTCCTGTTTTCAGCCTCTCCAGTGCTGGGATTACAGGAGTGCACCGCCATGTCGTCTCAGTGGCTGGCTCAGCGTGCCTTGGGCAGGGCTGGTATGACATGTGATGCTAGAGGTCGAACCTCAGCCCCTGAGCTTGCATAAGCAGGCTCTTACACCGCTAAGCAGTACCTAGCTGGCCCTTTCTCTCCTGTTTGTGAGCTTGTAATATTTCTTTTCAGTGTCACCTACACTGAGAAGATAACGAGAAATATTTGTAACAATGATGTTATGTTTAGGTGAAACAGAAACGACTTTCAAATGCCTCATGCACTCAGAGGCAGAGCTTTGGAAAGATGACCAATGAGCTCACCTGCTCACAGGAGGTGAGATCTGTTGCAGAAAAGGTGGGTTCTTGCAGGTGCGAGCTGGAAGTGTGTATCCCCTTCCCCAGCTCCTCCCCTCTCTCTCTGACCACCATGATGTGAGCAGCTTTTCTGTGCGCCAGTCCCTCCTGCCATATGTCTCTGTCTGAACCAGCACAAAATGAGCCAAATCTTCTAGGATCATCTAGAACTCAAATAAATCTCCCCTTTAGACCATGTCACATGAAAGGTCTCAGCAATGAGGAAGGAACTAAGACAAATGACCAAAAAAAGAGAGCTTTATTTTTTATCTGTTTCCAAAGAAGAACCACTGGGGTCCGACTTCTCCTGTTATGGGCAGAAGGACACTTCCTTGCATGAAAACCAGTACCTGGCACTAGGACCACATTGCTCAAGTCTACTCTGCTTATCTGCCCTCTTCTACTTTCAACTTTCTTCCTGGTTTTAAAATGTCTTCACACTTGGGTTCTACATTTTGGTAGTCATTTCTGATAACAACATCTCCTAGGAGATCCATTAGTTCTTCAAACAAATAGCATTGCTGGTGTTCTACCCTGGACTATCAGAGATCTAATAGTTGATAAGAAAATTATTATCACCGTGAAATTTTAAAATATGTCTGAACAAGCCATGTATAATAAAAGGCTTCATGACCTAAACATGTGTGAGACTGAGGTCGAACTTTTTTTTCAACCATAACTTGCTAAAACTAGGAAAGGAGTGCAATGTCTAAGGTTCTAGGCTGAACCTTGAGGAAGCTAAATATTCTAAGAGAAGTAAGGGATGTGAGAGGCACCTTGTTTCTAGTTAAAGTCCTAGAAGTCCCTATGAACCCAGACAAAGGAAACAGCCTCTAGTGTCTCTATGTAAAATAGTGTTCATCTAGCTTTGGTGGCATTTTCAGTTTTGCGTGTGTGAATAGATGCCATCAAAAGGACATAAAGAGGGCTGGTGAGATAGCTCAGAGGACTAAAGAGCCTGCTTAGGTAAGCTCAGGGACTGTGGTTAGATCCCCAGCACCACATGCCACATTCGCCTGCTCCCAGGGCAGACTAAGCCAGCCACAAACAAAAATAAAAATAAATAGCTGGGCTGACCAAATAGCTCAGCTGACTAAAGCACCTCCAAGAAGGTGCAGGGGCCAGGGTTTCAATCCCTGGGCCTGCCTTGCTGGCCTTGCCCCCAGGGCACATTGAGATGGCAATTGAGACTGCACGCGGTGGTGTGCGCCTGTAATCCCAGCTCTTGCAAGGCTGTAAACAGGGGGATCACTATGAGTCAGATCTAGTAGTGAGACTCTGAACACCCTGTAGACCCTTCCCTAAAAAAATACCAAAAATAAAAATAGAAATAAATGAATAAATAAAATGTTTACAAAAGAACATAAAAAATTATAATTACACATATAGTCAATAGAAGGCCAGACAAAAAAAGGCCACCTCTGTGGTTGTCTTTACTGACAGATGAATAATAAACATGGAAGAAGGCTCTAAAGAACCCCTCTTCCCTGCATCCCATGTTCCACTGCTGACAGGTATAGTGAGAGTCCAGATAGGGACCAGGTTGGGTCATCCTGTGAGCCAGTTAAAGCTCAGTTCTGTCACCAGTGAAGGGAGGAGAATGGACAATTTTTGACAAGATGTAGCAAGCTTTTTTGTAGCTACATATTTTATCACCAAATTTGTATACACCTTATACTTTCAAAAAAGATACTGTCATGTCTGCTTAGGTAGAGCACAGAGACCGGGATTAGATCCCCAGCATGCAGTGCTGGCCCTGCCCCTAGGGTGCGCTGAGACAGTGACTGAGACTGGGAGTGGTGGCACGTGCCTGTAATCCCAGTGCTTGGGAGTCTGAAAACAGGAGGATCACTAAGAGTCTGATCTACGGAGTGAAACTCTGTAGACCCTGTACTAAATACATAAAAAATAAATAAATGAAATAAAATAAAATAAAAAAGATACTGTCAATACCACTCGGCAAATAATAGTAACAAAAAATCTATAATGCTATATTAGGCTATTGAAATATATTCTCTGGATGATTTTAAATCTGCTCAGATTGTAGATATGATTCCCAATATGCAAAAATTAATTCAATAAAAAGTCCCAGTCAGAAAATTGAAATATGAGGGGCTGGGGAGATGGCTCTGTGGAATAAGTGCTTCCCTGGCAAGCGCAAGGGTCTGAGTTCAATCCCCGGTTCTGCCAAAAAAAAAAAAAAAAAAAAAAAATGAAAAAAGAAAATTGAAATATGAAACAAACACAACAGAAAAACAAAACACTTCAGATCCAGGAGACAAAAAGCACAAACCATCTCTAGCCTGGGAATGACATGGTCACTTTTTTTTTTTTTTTTTTTTTT
>NW_004524695.1:3993407-3993887 GCF_000260255.1 Octodon degus | reverse complement strand
GATTTGAAACTGTCTCATTGCTATCTGTTTGTCAATAAAACTTTGAAAAAATGAAAAAATAAAAAAATTAAAAAAATTAAAAAAAAATAAAGACAAATTTATCATCATCTATATTTTTGTAGATTATTTTTTGTTACCCCAAGTAACAAAGACTTTTTCCAATATTTTGATCTGGAATTTCTACAGTGCTTCATTTTACATTTAGATATAATAATCATTTTTAGGATTGTTTAAATAAGATATGAGTTCATGGGAACTTCTGTCCATATGGATGGCCAACTGTTCCAATAGTATTTGTTGAAATGGACACATATTTTCCATTGAAATGTTTTGGTCCTTTTGTCATAACAGCCATATTTTTGATGATTTATAATGATATATTTATCTGTTCCACTGATATATAACAAAAGGAGAGACACAGATCCCAACAGTAATGAAGACCACACTATCTTCACTCCCATGGACTTATGACTATTGGTA
>NW_004524695.1:3988068-3993307 GCF_000260255.1 Octodon degus | reverse complement strand
AATCCATTATTCTAGGTAGATGAATAGTCTAAATACTTACTCTTTCTTTTCTTTTCCTGATGAATTTTAAAATCAGGTTACCTATATTTATGAACAATATTTCTGTTTAATTTTTTCTTTCTCTAGTTTCTTAAGATGAAATATTAAACTCATGACTGAAGACATTTCTTCCTTAGCAATATAAGATTTCCATGTTCTAAGTTTCCTACTTAGCACTGCTTTCGCTGAATCTCACACATTTCACTATCTTTCATTTCATCTTTGTGTAGTTTGGAAGGCTTTATAATTTCCTCTGAGATTTCTTATTTCATCCTTGTGTTATTCTTAGCTGCCTTATTTGACTTCATGTATTTGGATATTTTCCTGTTACATTTTTATTGTTTATAATTTAATGTTTATATTGGAAATGGACTCCTCAAAGTGGGGACTTGAGCTGTGTGAATTTGTCAGTCAAGGTTATAAAGATTTATAAGGAGGTAGATGGGAGGGACTTCCTCCTTGATATGTTTTCACTTACAAAATCAGTTTGTATGATGCCATTTTTATATTGTTTACTTTATGGAAAATGGTAATACAGATTCTTTAGCTGGGATGGACAGTGGTGACAGTATCATGTTTCAATCTCTAAATACAAGAGAGAATGGCATTTTCATGTACTAATTTCAAAGCTCAATCCATCAGACTAATATTTGAACTAAGTTACACTGTGCATCTCCAAAAAGATTTTCATCTAGAAGCCAAAGCCTATATAAATTGTTGGCCTAGGAAACAGTCCTCTCTGGCAGTGCCTACTATCCATCTTTCACAATCACAAATTATGGGAAAAGTAGTCAGCTTGCTCACCAGAAGAGTTTTACTTTATTTATTTATTTGTTTTAATGCATTTAGTACAGAGTCTACAGGGTCTTACTACACAGATCAGACTCCTAGTGATCCTTCTGTTTTCAGTCTCCTAAGAGCTAGGACCATAGGCACACGCCACCACGCCCAGTCTCAATGGCCATCTCAGCTTGCCCCAGCTGCATGCTCGAAACCTGGTCCCTGAGTCTGCCTAAGCAGGCACTTCAGTCCACTGGGCTATCTGGCTGGCCCTCTCACAACAAGAGTTTTAGAAGAGTTCGCCTTTCACATGGTGCCTATCTTGCAGTTGGTAAAAGGAAAGGACAATTTGTTAAAGCCATGTCAGGAAAATATTGAACCACAAGACAAAGTCGGACAAGTTCAAATCAGCAGTGGGTTTGTCAGGGTTAGAACACACCCGACTTTTATTGCCTAAAAAAAGAAAAATCTGTCAGCAGACTTCAAACAAAAATTTTAAGTCAGGACAAACAAAGCACATAAACTTCTCTTGATTTTTGATTGTTCATCAACAGTTCTTTAATTGTTCTACCCAACACCATACATCTTTTTCTATGTTAACTCTACCTTTTTATTCCTATCTTGCCTGCCAACTTAAAGGAATCCTGGAAAATTTAATGTAAACTCAGACTCTAGGAAGATCACTAGCATTGACTACCTAGATGCTGATATCAGGGCACCCAAAAGTAAAATGAAAAACAACCTGAATCATTAGTTTCCATATAAAATCAATACCCATAATTATCATTAGAAAGATAAATTTATGTTGAACCACTTAAAAGGATGAAAGATCTGTGAACCATTTGAAAACATACCTATAATTTGAATACAAAACCTTGTACAGATCATAAGGAAAATAGTAACTCCAAATTAATTCTCTGAACCATGTCTGGTTGGTAGAATTTGATTGACTTAACTTGCAGCTTTAATACTACTAAAGAGTGCTATATGTTTGTCTGTTATCTGTTATTTCATGCTTAGAACCATGTAAAACAAAAGAAGATTAGCATTTGGCAATTTTATGATATTGTTAATACTTAAATTATAAAAATTATACATTCCATGGCAAGTAAAAATACAACAATATAGAAGGTCAAACATTCAATCTGCAAATCCTATTCATATTACATAATCTCATTCCACCCCTCTCATCTGCAGTTCTCTAAGAGCCTCTTGCCTACTCTCCCTGTCTCCTTCATAGCCTCAGATTTCAATTTCACACACTACAGTCAATAATTTAGCTCAAGTATCAATCAGATCTTCCATATCCATGCTGGAAAAATGTCCTTGGATTTCACGGCTTTTGAATGGAATCTCAGGCCCTTCTTTCTACTGAGAAGTTCTTATGTGAACAACACCCCTCTATGTTCCCTTCACACCCTGCTCTGGAGACATGCTCCTTAGAATTTCTTAAGCTTGGCACAGTCTCCTGACCCAGAGTCCTTATACCTGCTCATCCCTTATCTGAATGTTTTCTCCATAGATACAGGTTTAACCCTCTCCTCACTCAGATCCTGCTTAAGAACCAGGATTATGGAAAAGAACAATTCCTTTCTCACTCCTTATTCTGTTACTTTGCTTCATGTTTTCCTAGTATCATTTACAGTTGTTACTGAGCTCTATATTTGTTATTGCATACCCCCACCCTGGAATATGACTTCAGGAAGGGTAGGGACTTGTTCTTAATTGTATTCTCAGTATAGGTTTACAAATACTTGGCCACAAGAAGGCAGTGATTATGTGCTGACTGAAACTCACCATACAAAAATCACTGTTCTTGATACCTCAATGAGTATCTCTGTGTGTGCTTTGCAGAGATACATTTTTCAATGATATTCTTGTCAGTCTTTATTTTTAATGTATTTGCTTGTTACAGTGTCTCACTATGCACCTCATCCTCATGGTTTCAGTTTCCCCAGCTCTGGGATTACAGGATTGCGCCACTATGCCTGGACTCTGACTAGCTCAGTCCTCCCTAGGGGCAGGGCCAGTGCTGCTTGAAGTGCAGGGGATAGAACCCTGGTCCCTGCACTTGCCTAAGCTTGCCCAAGGATAAGTGTTTAATTCTCTGAGCTATCTCACTGACTCCACTTGTCACCCTTTAAATGTGTGTATGTATTCAGATATCTCCAAGTGTTTTCATTCTTTTCCTCGAAAAGAAATAGAATCAGTTTCATCTCTAACTCAGCAACATCTGTGCACATTTACTTCACATCAAATGATATTCTTTTGCGTATAATAACCAAATGAACAGTCATTAGGTATTTGAACAAACTGTATGGTTGGCAACTTTCTCCATTCACCTATCTCGGCTGACAGAGATGCCCGGTCATGAGCCCTGCTTGTCTCTTAAGTAGAAAATACCTGCTTTGTGCTTCATTGCTGTTGACCCACAGTAACTGTTGAAATGGGTTCATTCCTGTCCTGGTTTTAATTTTAAGTCAGTTCCTCTGCTATACACTTATGCAACCAGTACACTGGGACCTTTAAACATTTCTCCTGGTAGGACAAGTTTGAATTTCTTTTTAATTTTTTATTTATTTATCTTTATTTTTTAAATAGAATGCAGAATAGTACTATAAAAGAAAAAAATTAGAAATGATGCAGAACTTTACCAAATAAAATATGAATTCAACAAATTTGTTGTATTGAATATTGTCTTCACATCACTAGTTCATATTGTCACATATGTTTGGATCTTAAACATTTAATACTTTTAAAGCTCCAGGTATATATGGCCAGTAAAAACGAGAAACACTGCTATTTATGGCTGTATTCCCCTTGGATAGCTAATATCTGGCCTTTATTAGGTGCTCAGAAGATAATTCTAATTGAGTAAGTACAGAAATTAATGAACTAAAATATATCAGCCTTCTGACCTGTAGATCAGAATTCTGTTTCTGTTTCTGAGCTCCCTCTAGGAAACACTGCATCCTAGTCAGTATAACCAAGCAGCTCTTAGCTCTGACTCACTTTCCTTACTTTTGTTAAATTCTACTTCTGTCTTCCATGTGCAGCACAATTAACTCCATCCCCAGAGCCCTCTTTAGCCCTTTACATGATATTTCTCTATCAGTCAGCTTGGTAACAACCACAAAGGGTAGCACCCACTAAACTGGGATGCTTGGAAAGGGGTTTTCTCATGTTATGGGTGGAAATGAATGTGATTGATAACCTAATTCATCAATTAAAATTAAAAGTTACATTGTTTCAGTATTTCTACTATGTAACTTGCAGCTATAGAATAAAAGTAATAATACATAAATGTCTATATTAAAAAGTTAAAAGTGACAATACAAGAAATGAATGCCAATCAAAAGATAGTCATTCACCTATATCATAGGTAAACACAAGGTCATACTGCAGCACAGTATAATCTTGATTGACAGAAAATATCTAAGGAAAATCTTGCATGTGATGATGTCACTTCTACAAAAAGAAAAAGTCACCTCCCTTTCCATATACATATTCACATGTTTTATAAAATTATATAACTTTGAGAAGCATGGAGATAAACACTAATTAAGTGTAAACAATGAAAAGTGGGTTAGCTGGGGTTGAGTGAAACTGAATAAATTGATACTAATACACATAGAGGTTAAAAGAGGGGTTGGAAGGAATCAAATTAAACAAAACTGCCATTTAAAAAATATATAAATAGTCATATTAATAGCAAACAAGTAATGCTTCTTCTATAACAACTATTGCTCTAGTGCTCAATATATCATTTAATATTCCAGAAACACTATGAAGTAGATAAAATTATCATCTCAGCTTAGTTACAGATGATAAGATTTAGGTATAGAGAAGTTGAAGTATTAGCTAAAGTCACACAGCTAGAAACTAATGATCAATATTCAAATCTAGTCTGACTCCAAAGGTCTACTGCTTAACCATACGCTTTGTTGCCTCTCAGACCATATGCAGTGACTAAAGAAATAAAAAGTAATTCCTAGAAATCCATACCACCCTAGTAATTAACAAGATATCACTGGTTTTAAATTTTACATTTCACTAAACCTATACTAATTAGTCTAGCTGTAGCTAATTGCATTTCTGTTGAAAAAGATTAGATTTGACTATATTTAGTATGCTAAAACTCCAGTTTTCTATTCATGACTGCTGTTCTTCAAAGATTAAACCTTCCTGGATAGAATCAGTTACACCTAGAGTGACCTGTCCTTATAATTAGCAAAAAGTGAGTTATCAAGAGCCTAATTTCAGAAGCCTTTGGTAGGAGAGAGTAGCTACTTGCTATGGGTGTCTTTTATGATAATCCCTTCCTCCATGAGGTACGGAGTATCTGAATATCTTTCTACATGGATTTAAAGGAACCTCCTATGGATAGCATGAAGATACTAAGGAGTCTAAGGAGTCTACA
>NW_004524695.1:3982150-3987968 GCF_000260255.1 Octodon degus | reverse complement strand
TTAGGGAAGGGTCTACAGGGTGTTCAGGGTCTCACTACTAGATCTGACTTGTAGTGATCCCCCTGTTTACAGCCTCCCAAGAGCTGGGATTACAGGCACATACCTCCATGCCCAGTCTCAATTACTAGGGTGGGCCCGGCACAGCAGGGGCCAGGGGATAGAACTCCTGGCCCCCACACCTACTTGCAGGAGCTTTAATCCACTGAGCTATGTGGCAGGCCCTGACATTGTCATTTCTTATTGGCCCAGATCCTTGGGTAAAGATCTGCACAATAACACATATATGTAATGTTTGGAAGTGAAGCCATTGGCTCTTTAATTGGGCATATTCTTTATTCTGTTTGTATTTTCTAGCAAACTAACTAACCATTGTCTGAGTTCATCCTTCCTATCTTTCCTTGCCATTATCATCAAGAAGTAGATAACATATATTAACAACATTAAGTGTTTCCTTTAGCAGGCAAGGTGTACAATTTATTGTCTACCATCCAAGTTATTATAGAAGAGAGTTTCAGTAAATATTTTGTTGTGCTGCAAGAAGTGTTTCCAGCTTTATAGGTTGCAGTATGTTTCTGCCCTGCTGCCTGACAGCTAAGGTAAGAACATATATTAGAGGTTTGTTGTAGCATTTTCATTTCCAGCTACTCATTTTTTATTAGCCCAGAGAAGTATCAGCTCTTTTCACAAAGAGACTCTGAATTAATTTAATATCCTGAAGAAGACAGAAGCTTATTCTTCTCACAGTAAACAAAGGAAAAATTTCTAAGTGGACAGTAGGTCTATTCTATGCATTTAGCCCTGGTCATGGGTCCTCTCTAAGGATGTTTAATCCACATCTATTGGCAAAAGCTCCCCATGTGGTCCCATGGGTTTGCAAAGGCTTTGGCACTAAATCACGATGGGAATATATGGTCAAGCAAAGCTGCCCACCTTGTGGCTGCCAGGAAGCAAAAAAAAAAAGAAGTAGGTCGAAGACTGATATATCCTTGGACACACCCAGCTGACCTAACTTCCTTCCACTGGCCTTACCTCCTACGAGGCTCGCCACACTCAATAGCATGGTAGGCTGGGAATTAAACTTTAGCATGTTGGCCTTTTTGTGATACATTTCTAAACCATAAGAAGGATATTTGTCTTATAATATATTCTTATAACATGTGCATATATTCTTATAACCATGTGGTTGTACCTTAATCTGGAGAGTTGGGCACCCATACACAGTCACGTCTCAGTGTGCATAAAGTGTTGGTTTCAGGAGCCCTCAGGATGGGAACACCCATATATGCCCCAGTCTGTTGCATGAAGTGGTGTTGTACCTGCATATAGACTGCACATTTCCTCTCAAAAGCTTCAGTCATCCTTAGGTTATTGCAGTAGGTAGTACAATGCAAATACTGTTTCAGTAGTTGTGAGACTCTAGCGAGTAATGACAGTGGAAAAGTTCTGTATATGTTTTGTGCAAATATGATTTTTATTTTTTCAGTTTCTTTTGCCATGGTAGTGTGAGTTGATGGAGGCACAAGCCCATGGTCATAGAATGTTCCCTGTTTAAGGAAAGCCATCTCCACTCAAGAGGGGACACTGTTATTCCTTTTAACCCCAGAATATGATCCCATCATGCTTTGGCTCCCTTATTCCTTAAGGCCTCATGTAATGTTCCATCTGAAAGAGTGCCTTGGTGGCTTCTCTTGTTAGAAGACTTCTTCAAGTTTTTGCCATTAAACTCCACATCTTCTGTTGGCAAAGGACACATGGCATTGGATCCCAGAAGGAGATAAAAGTCAACTGAGTTCTCCTGAAGTTTCACTTTGAGCAACAATGCTTATACAATAGCTTAGTAAAATCTTTCTTTGTGATGTCAATAGGGTGGTGTGTGTAACCCACGCAACCAGGATCTTCAGAAAATAACCTTGCTTCTTATTGCGATCTCATAAAACTTTGAGTGCATTGTCTCAGGATTATAGGCAAACATTGTAACCACTACCTTTAATGGGACTGTGAAGGAGAGAATATATAGCGCTCTGTTGGACGAGAGGGCAAAATGAAGAGGAGTAGAATTAAAATAAATGCTTAGTTTTATAACTATCAAAGTGTTTCATTTACCTTTATTATGTTTTAATATTTCACTTACCTATTTGCAGAACAGGGCTGCCGTATTATTTTTGTTGAGGCAGATATATTTTTGTTTTTCTTTTCACAAATATTGATGAAGGCATGATTGGATTTGGCCTTGAAATTTGTTTTGTCCTTAGTGGTTAAGTTCTTGTGTAAGTTCTGTGAGAGCGAATGAAGTTCATTTTGGTCCTTGCACATGTGATGCTGGGCCCTGACTCACCTTAGCCTCCACATCTGCATCCTGGAGACCACCTGTGCTTCCCCTCTTCTGTCCATGCAGGCTTCCTTCTCCTCTGCCTGTGCTCATGTGAGCTGTAATGCATGTGTTTCCAGATTCTGAGCATTCACATGTATACCCATCAATCCTAGTTCTGGACTAAGGTGTTTGCTTACACTTCGTTCTTCCTAGCTACATCAAACTCTGCATCTGAAGGTGTGATCATATCTGCCCAGCCACCATCTGAAGCACACAACCTATCCTCATTCTCGTCTATTACCTTTCACTCAATCTAAGACATCTAATTTATTGTTTTACACTCTCTAATCAGAACCTGTTTGAAAACAGATGACAACTTAATAATCACTATTGTCCCAAGAATTCATTCGGGTGGATTTAACTCAGGATATCAGCACTAAGTTACATCTCTAGTCCCATTTCTTTTAATATTCTGAGATAGAGCTCCGTTATGTTGCTAAGTTACCTGGTTGGAATTGAACTTGCCTTCCTCCTATCTCAGCTTCCCTGAGGGCTAGGATTGAAGGCATGCATCTGACATAGGCAGATGTCTTGTTTACATTATTGAGGAATCTTAACTGGTATATCTGTATTTAAAGCACTGTTGATGTATCTCCCCAATTCTGACTCTACACTGATCTCTAATATGATATAACCAACTTTCCTACCCACTGACTTGAAAAATAAAATCATATTAGATAATATGTCAAAGTCATTCTAAGTACATTTCTAATGCAACACTAATTTTAAAATTAAATTTTAACCTCCCCCAAAAGTCTGAAGATAAAAATACTAACTCTATAAATATGATCAGCAGATGAAGAATTGGAAGTAACACATCCCAAGCTTGCATGATTTGCCTTTACTTTTTCACCTGCTACACATCACATTTACACTTCCAATTTTAGAAATTAATTTACATCTTTGTTCTTCAATGCCTGTTATCATTGACATTTGGTTTTCCTTACGTTACTTTGACCTTCATCAATCAGCAAATGTCTTCAAAAAGTCTTAACAGCTAAGCAGGGAATTTAAACAGTCCAAGAAACTACTCTCCCCTCAAATTGTATTTTAGATTGTTTGAGAGTTACTTACTGACACATCCACATCTACTGTCCCATCTCATGCATGACAAATGCTCAAAAATATATATTGCTTTATAAAATTTTACTGACAGATAATGACACCCAATGACTAATGACAGCAGTATAAATCAGTACATGATAATGTGTCTTGCACAGGGCTCATTGTAAGAACTGCAGCCTTGGTATGCAGGAGAGATGATCAATTGGCTCTTACTTGAGCCCACTTGGGCTGGACCCTCAGTGCTGTGGATGCCATTCAGCATTGTCCTGTGCAGATGGAAATGGAATCCCTTCCCTAACCAGATACAAGCCTGTCCTGTTGGCTTGTCAAAGAATGCACAAACTGAATTTAGCTTCTTTCACATACACTTGTCCAGTAACTTTTGTATAAAACATTCTGAACAGCCATACCTGGTAACTAGGAAACAGGGAACTCACATAATTGCTTTTTAGTTATTATTATTATTATTATTATTATTATCATTTGTGTATTTGGTGCAGGGCCTCACCATGCAGCTCAGACTTGTAGTGATCCCCTTGCTTTCAGCCTCCCCAGCACTGGTATTACAGGCATGCATTACCATGCCCAGACTCAGTGCAGGCTCAGTGCACCCTGGGGGGATATGGTGCCAAGGATTGAACTCAGGTCCCTGCACTTGCCTAAACAGGTGCTTACTCTGCTATGATGAGCTATCTTGCCATCCCAGGAACTCATATCTACAGAGACACTTAAGAGATTTCTGTACTTATTACCTGAATTCCCAAATTTTACTTCCCTTCCCACAGTGGTGGTATCCTAGATTTACATAAAATTTTTTCATCTGTTCATGATTAGGTCTATCTCATCCATGATCTGGAGATAAGTTTAAATGTTATTACCACTTTATATTTATCCTTGGCTCTTCTTTGCTTACTCATATTAAAAGTCATTGTCGTGTCTTTCCATTCATCATTAGCAACTTCATTCTTCAAAGCCACCTGTGAGATAAGACCATTTTAAAAAAGAGAAAGCTGTGGATCTGAGTAATTCCATCACCTGTTCAGTCTACTGGAGGAGATGTATTAGTCACAATCACATCACTGGGACAAAAACACTTTAGACCCATAATTTATAGGAGGAGAAGTTTATTTTGGCTCTTAGTGAGCTGACCAAATAGCTCAAAGGAATAACGTGCCTGCTTAGGCAGGCTCAGAGATAGGGGCTCAATCCCTGGCCTGCTGTGCCAGCCCTGCCCCCAAGGCACATTGAGATAATTGAGACTAGGCATGGTAGAGCATGCCTGTAATCCCAGTACTTGGGAGGCTGAAGACAGGAGGATCACTACACATCTGATCTGTGTACTGAGACCCTATAAGACCCTGTACTATATTACAAATGTACAATATATGAATGTGCATTGTAGTACATTAAAAGTATAAATAAATAAAAATAAGTTTGGCTCATAGCTTCAGAGGTTTAGGGCCATGGTCAGCCAGCTCTGAGGTAGGAAGTCAGCAATAGGAAGGAATGGAGAGGAAACCTGCTTATCCCATGCAGTTGGGAAGCAAAGAGAGCAAGGAGAGAGCTGGACAGGAAGGGCCAAGGACGAGCTATTGTACCCAAAGTCACGCCCCCATGATGCACCCCAATACATGCCCCAGGGTGCTTTAGTAATCTCCTAGGCTTCTCTCAAGCCAATCAAATTGGCATGAAATACACAAAGAAACTACAACTCTCATTCATTGCTGGTAGAAAAGTAAATTGTCCAGATACTCTGAAAGGTTTTGTCAATTTCTTCTAAATCAATTATATCACCTCAAAACTTTAGAACCAAAATTTTATTCAACTCAGCCATTCCCATTCTATATATCTTCCCAAAAGAATTAAAGAGAATGACCATGTTTATATCAGCACAATTCATAAGAGACAAATCTTGGAAGCAACCTATACGTCCATTAACAGCTGAATAGATAAAGAAAATGTATTTATACACAGTGGACTACTACTCTACAATAGAGAAAAACAAACGAGTCATTTGTAGGAAAATGGAAACACATTGAGGTCAAAATGTTAAGTGAAATAAACCAGCTACACAGGTTTAATACAGCATAGTTCCTCTTTTATGAGAAAGGAAAACTACAAATAAAGAGCAACACAGAAGGTAGCTAATAAGGAGTCAGATCTTTTGCAAAAAGGAATGAGGACTAAAAGAAGGTGAGAAGGTCAAGAAAAGGGACTGAACAGACAGTGGCCCAGAAGAGCATGAGGGTGTGTTCAGTTTGTCATGAGGAGCGCAATCATTCTGAGCTGCAAAAATGTACTAATACAAAATAAAAAGGGGAAAAAAAGTGCCTGTCTCAAGAAACAATTTTAAAATTTTAGTAAAGACAAATTTCTAGCCCA
>NW_004524695.1:3964339-3970805 GCF_000260255.1 Octodon degus | reverse complement strand
GCCTTGAACCCAGGTTCACAGTACTGCCTGGGAAGCCTGAGATGAGCCCCAGTTCTTCCCTGGGAAAAGCAGGCCACCAAGTGATGGCCCCTAACTTCTCATTCACTGAGTAGCCTTCAGAGCCTGAAGGTTCTCTGTCAATTTTACTTAAGCTTCAATATCTTTGTGTGTGTGTGTGTGTGTGTGTGTGTGTGTGTGTGTGTGTGTGTATTTTGTATAGGGTCTCACTTGTAGCGATCCTCCTGTTTTCAGCCTCCCCAATGCTGGGATTATATGTTCATGCCACTACGTCCAGACTCAGTGGCCAACTCAGTGTACCCAGAGGCAAGACTAGTGCTGCATGTGGCGCCAGGGATCCAGCCTTGATCCCTTTGCTTGCCTAAGCAGGCACTTAGTTCACTGAGCTCTCTTGCTGGCCCTCAATATCTTCTTTACCTGATGAAATTACATACTCAGCTCATCTTGTAAGACAGAGCATACTCCATACATTCATCCTCTAGTGTTCTGGTTTCTAAATCAAGTTTTAAAGTTTATTTGATCCAAATTTGCCCTCCCAAGATTAGTCTTCTGTGAGGAACCTGTAAATATAGGGGTTCTGGGCTTGCTAAGAGGAGTAAACCTTCTCCCTGGGTCCCTCCTGGGCCATGCCCTCGTCCAACCTTCCTCCTGCAATCTGACATCTGTGAGCCAAAGTGCCTCTCAGCAAAAGACCTCTGACTATGGAGCTGCCTGTCTTCAAAGATACATCTTGTTCTTGACATGCATCAAAATGCATATTCAGGGCTTAGAAGAGTGATGCCTAAGGTGATTCTGAATGATGGGATGCAAGAGGGACAAAATGAAAGATTCTTTCATTCTTAAATAGATAGAGTATGCATTCAAATGCCTGGAGGGGAACTCTGATTGACAGGGAAGAGATATGTTGGGACAGAGGTTAAAGGTGGACAGCAAGGTTTCAGAATTGTCAATGTAGTCATTGTCACTAAAGCATTCAGCCAAAAGAGGTCACTATGAAATGTGAAGAAAGGAAAAAAAGCTCATGGGTCAAGGACAGACTCTTTTGAAAGAAGCAGAAAGATTTGGTAAAAGAGAGACTGATGAATAAAGAGAAATAGCATCTGTAATGAATGCTACCCCTACAAAAGAATGAGTAGGATTGCAGAGTAACTGGGAGAATAGATGGACTGACCTTAGGTGAAAATCAATAGCTCTTCACTAATGCTATCCCAGAGAAAAAAGATAATGAGGGCAAAGAAGTGGATGATTATACAAAATAAGGTTATCACTGATTAAAATAAATTATACTCTCTATAGACGACTGGGGCCATCAATGCTATTTTTCAAAAAAAGAATCCAACTATTGAGTTTATGAACAGAACAGCATATAACACAGGAAAGTAGTGCTTCATGTGACTCCAAGTCTCCTTGAATAGAGTTACAGACCTGGACCTCAACAATCAGTTCACTGCATGGCTTCTCATGTCACATGGTCACTGTCACCTGGCCCCTTCCATGTGTGATTTCATTCTGCCTACATTTCTGTTACAGCCATAAGAAATAGAAAATTCCTAGGGTATAGCTCAATAATAAAATTCTTGCTCAGTAGTATGAGGCCAATAATCTATACATTTTAAAACATGGATTTTATAGGACATTAAAATGCAAATTCAAGAGAGATTCATTCTATTCAAAGACCTGTCATAGATGTAAGATGTTTAAAAAAATTATATATGTAATGGGAAGAACATTAATGTCTTAGCTATTTTCTTATCTCTGAGACACAGAACCCAATACCCACAACTTAGAAAAGGAAAATTTTGTTTTGGTTCACAGTTAACAGAGCTTTCAGTCCATAATGAGTTGGCAACAAAGCATGGCAACATTTCAGAGGGGCATAGCAGGTGAGTTGCTCATGGCATGGAAGACAGGAGCAGAGCAAACTCAAGGGACAACACAAGGAGATATAGCCTTCCAGTCTATATCTCTGGCCCACCTCTTCTAACCTGACCTGAGCTTCCAACATCTCATTCATCTATAAACTCATCAATGGAAAAATCTACTGATGAATCTGTACGTCCCTGATCATATCACCTCTCCAGAACCCTACCTAAGAGCTTATGATTCTTTGAGGCTATGTGGATATGAATCATAATATTCTGCCCATGGTCTCCAAAATACTGGTGTATATCCATGTTATGGTTTATATCTAGATGTGCCCCAAAGATTCATGTTTTCATAGGTAGAGCTTTGACTAGTGGCTGAATCTAGGGTGTGTAATACTGGGATTAGGGGTGTTTAATATTTAAGTGGATTTAGTATAGTTCTACAAGTGAATAATAGAATCCTTACCCTGGGTGTGGATGGCACTACTTAATAGGCTTATAGAATGGATGCAACATAAAGGAAGAGAGTAAACACAAAGCTGCTGCTACTGCTACTGCTAACTGCCTTCTGCTAGTCATTCCATGGACAATTTCTCCTCTATGATGCTCCTCTGACATGATGTCTTGTTTTGGAACCAGCCAACTGTAGACTGAAACCTCTACAAACTATGAGCCAAAGTAAATCTTTCCTCCTTCAGTTTGTGAACTTTGGCTATTTTGTCTCAGCCAAGAACAAAAATAACTAAGAAAACCCCTTTATGCAAAATGCATTTAGTCAGGCTCTTAGAGTTGCCAAATTTCTGATAATTTCGACATTGACAAGAAGTACAATCCAAAATTTCTCCTGAATTTTAAGGCAAACTCTTAGCTGTGAACCCCTGTAAAACTCAAATAAAAGTCAAACACTGCTGACGTAGAAAGAAACAGTGTACAAACTCCCATTCAAAAAGGGAGAAGGGTCATAGAAAGGATGGAACTTTCTGTGACCAAGAAACTTGCATCTCATTTTCCATATCCAGCAGCTTGGGTGAGATGTGGAGAGATGTGAAGTGGTTTGAGTGGCTCTGCCTCTGTGACATCACTGATGGAAAGACACTCAAGTCCTTTCTCTTGAACTGTCTTTGCTGACTCCTTTTAGATTTTCTTAGATTCTTTTTTCCATATGCCCGGGTACTCCAACTTTCCAGGGTGCCCGCTACACTTTTGGCATCACTCTCTTAGCTTCTCACACTGTACTCTTAGGGGCACACTCCCTGGCCTATGAGACTTCTTCTGGAATCTGCATGGAAGCCTTCTTGACACCACATTTCTTACATTCTGTATGCCTGTAAAAGTAGCACCTCATGGACGATGCCAAGGTTCCACCATCAGGAGCAATAGTTATACCTTCTGAATTAAGGCAACACAAGCCTCCAAGTGCCTGAATGGATGAACACAGTGGACTGAAACTGCAGAATAAACCCCCTAGATGATGCTTGTCCAACAGAGTGCCCTTGGCTCCCTTCTATAAGCAAAGCCTCTCCGCTCACACCTTGTGCCTATAAAGAGTGGGGATATACTGGTGTCTGACATTCTCTAAGGCATTTTTCCTATTATTCTGTTGTCAACTAGTTGATTTCTTCTTAATGCTTATCTTTCATGAACCACACTCTCCTATGCTCCATCTTTGAAAGCACAACTTTATGGTAGCTTCCTTTCTGGCCAAAATCAACATTTACTAAATCATTCATTTAGTGGTGACTTTCACTCTTGATTCTTGTGATAAAGTGTTCTAAAAAGCCTGTAAGAGTATTTATTCTACATTCTCAACATTAGACTCTCTTGAGTTAATCTTCCAGATTAACAAGTTTGATACTCTTAATTTCAGTTTCCTTCAAATTCTCAGAACTGGCAAAGCTGTAGGTTTTTTTTTTTTTTCTTCTTTTGTCTTTTTTTTTTCCAGAACATACTACATATGACCTGAAATGCAATTGTCAGTCAAATTCTTGCTCTCATTTAAACCTCATGAGCCTGGTCTTTTCCACCTACTCTTTTTTCAGTTTAATCTTTTTTTAAATTCATTTTAATGAGAAAAAAAGATGACAATGAAACAGTTTCAAAACAGGTTAGTAGGACAGTTACAATAATTAACACATTGCATGTTGCTGTCTTCGTATTAGTTGTTCAGAGGACAAGATGCAGACATGATATCTTGTCTAAACAGTATTAGTACAAGCTTTTCTTCTTAATGAACTAAGAGAAAGTAGCTGTATATCTTTCCTATCTTGTATATATATTTTCTTTTCACAACAAAACAGTCCTCTATTTCTGTCCCCCTTTTTGTTTTGTTTTGTCAGAGATGAGTTTCATTGCAGTTAGAGAAGCTGTATTTGGAAAAGTCTTTAAAGGACATTTTCATACTTGATGCCAAATTTTCTGATCAAGGACATTATGGGGTCACAGAGCAAAGTGTTCAATAATGTGTAGTGTGCCTAAGGAGAGTCACATAGAGAGAAAAAATTCTCTCAGGCTTTCACAGAAAGCAAACTGGTCAAGCAATGGCTGTGACTCATCCAGATGGCTGACACTGACAAAGGATCCACAACATGCTTTACATGGTTCCAGGGTAAATCCTGAGGGGATATGACTAACCTTGTCAGATACAAAAGTTGCATTTCTTTTTATATAGGTCTTACTTTAACTTGATCTTAAACGTCCAGCAAAAAAAAGTATAACCATGAGGTATAAAAAGTAAAGCTATATTAATATGTTGAGCTGTAAAAGGCTCAAGTCAGCAACTTTGGATAATCGCCAGTTGTGCTGATAACTCACTACTATTATGGAGTATTGGGCTCTATTGGGTTATTTTGCTGAATTCAAGTACCTACAATATTTTGTCCACCTACTTTTTTTTATCAGCATTCTTTTCTCCTGAGCTCTGATCAGAATACCCCATTAATCTTGCCTTATAGTTTTCTGTAGCTTGTTCATCAGCTATCATCTTCAAATCTTTACAAACTCCTGCAAACCAGCTCTGAAGGCTTCTAATCCACTTTGTTAAGTAGTCACTGCAATGACTTCAGTTCTCTGATAATAAAATATGTCCTAGTTACCTTTTATCACTGACACAGTAGCCAACACCTACAATTTAAAGGATGAAATGTTTATTTTGGCATATAGCTTGTAGTGCTTTCAGTACAGGTAGCATGGAAGAAGAGGGGTGTACAAACAGGAGGCAGAAAAAATTTATGGAAGGAAGGAAGGAAGGAATGAACAAATGAACAAATGAATGAACGAAGGGGAGAGATATGCTCTTCCAGACCACGTCCCCAGTGACCCACCTCATTTGACCAAGTCTTACCTCCCATCACTCCATTTAGCTATAAACTCAGCAGCGCACTAATCCACTTCATATCCTCATGATATAGTCACCTCCCCAAAGCCCCACCTATGAGCACATGAATTTTTGTGTGGATATTTAGACATAAACCCTGAAAACTGGCCAGCTGTTCATAGAGGGAAAAGTAGTTGAGGTATAAAAGTAGAAAAGAAAATCCATTTTGAATATGAGAAACAGCAGGAAGCCTTTGAGGTTATATGAGGTACTTTAAGAGAGAAGGGAAAGCAGAACAAATAATAACACTTTCTATAGATTATATAGGATTTTCCCTCCCTATCATTAAAAGTAAATAATAAGTGGGCTGGAGAGATAGTTCAGCAGTCTAAGCTCCTGCCTGGCAAGCACAAGGACTGGTACTGGGGATTGAACCCCAGTTCCACATGCCGTGCTAGCCCAGGAACCCCATGTGCGTCATGCTGGCCACCAAATCTGTGTGTGGTGGCTCTTGCCTGAAATCTCAGCACTAGGAAGGATGAGACAGGAGGATCACCACAAGTCTGAGTTGCATAGTGAGACTCTGTATCAAATAAATAAGCAAATACATAAATAAGTGATTTTTTAAATAAATAAATAGGTAAAATGGAAAATATGTCAGAGTATGAAATTCCCTAGGAAGGGCATCAAAAAGAAAGAAAGATAATATGTTTAACAAACTTTCAGTCTTTTCCTAGTTCTAAAACTAAGTGTTGAAGACATTTTAAAAAGTTAATATTTAAAAATCATAAGTCTACTAAACTGATTAAAGAAGTCTGCGAAACTGACTTAAGGAATTATCACAGATGGGAAACTTTTGAAACAATTTCAAACTTAAAATCAGAATGGATTAAATTCCATATTACTTGATAACAAGGAAAATGGTGTCTTTCTGTGCCTTATTGATGCTGATTAATATTCTGTGCCTTCTTAATCATTTATAGCTTATTCTTGATCAGTAACAACCTACTCGGTATTTTCTTCACAGTAGTAGCAACCTAAAAAACATTCTCGTATTGCTGCCAGCATTCTGTCAACAGAGTCTTGGATAAAAAAGAAAAACTGATGTTTGTGGTTTATGCGTTCATCGTTTTCATTGTTTTTTTCATCATTTTCCCAATTACTTACTTCCGGATTTAAGTCTCTCGCTTTCTCAGTGATATCTGCCACTCTGCCACCATGCCCTCCCACAACAAGTCTTACTTTGCCTTAGTCTCTAAATCTTAATCTC
>NW_004524695.1:3954315-3963518 GCF_000260255.1 Octodon degus | reverse complement strand
AATAAGAGTGATAGACTAATCTCGCAGATGAAATTTTAAGGCAGTCAAATGTCAAGACCATGACATGGCTACTGTTTGGGACTTTTATCCAGATCTATGTTGAGAATCAAGAATAAAGGGCCCAACAAAATGATTTAGAACACTGAATTTGGCCAGAAAAAAAATGCTCCAATAAAGTTGTGATTTGCAAAGATGAAACAGAGGAGAAATGGGTCACTGAAAAGATCAGCAAGAAAAAGCTGAATATGTGAATAGGAGACAACCAAAAAAAAAAAAAATGGCCTGATGACATCACAAGAAAACTCTGCAAGTTCAGCTTCAGATTTGCAAAGGTGAAAGACTTTGTTTTGATAACAAATCCCCAGGGCACCATATTCCAGAATGGAGGAGGCTAGAGAATTTGGTTCTTGGAATTAGGTTCAAGGTGCTCATGGATCCAAGCACTCAGCAACCACAGCCAAGAGGAACGGAAGCCTGGCTACTGCTCCAGCTGGCAGCAGACCCTGGCATCATCACCCATGTGGCGCTGGTTTTATGTGCATGCAGAATGCAAAGGTTGTGGAGTCAGAAGGAGTTCCACTCAGACTTTCAAAGCACGCCTGGGATATGGAAGTAGGTGAAGCTCAGTGTGAAACTAAAAGGTCAGTAGAAACCCCCAAAGTTTGGAGAAGCCAGAAACATGGATATTTTGAGGAAAACTGCAATTAGAGAGCAAAGCCATCCCAAGAAAGAGAAGCTATTGGGCTACAGTCACTAGCAGACACAGAGCCACCCACAACCTTTAATATTCACATCTTACCACAGTGTGCCTCAGCTGCTGGACATGGAACCACAAAACTTAATGTTTTCCCTACTTGATTTTGGACTTGTTTTGGTACCATTCCTTCGTATCCTTGTTTTTACTTCTTGGAATAGAAATATCTATCTTGTGCTTTTGAAAGGTTGGAACTGTTTAACTTTCTTTTTATTGTCACAGGGTCTTGCAACTAAAAGTTTGCTTAAATCTCAGAAGATACTTGGAGCTTCAATTTTTTTATCAAAACTGAAAAATTATATGACTTTGGCCCAACCCTTAAAGGGGGACTAAATGCCTTATACATAAAGGAGTATGCTTGAGTATTTGAAAGACCAAAGCAAAATGTTATGGTTTGAGTCTGGATGCCTTCCTCCCAAGCGTCATGCAGTCATGGGGGGCGGGATGGGCAGGTGGCTTTTCAGAGTTAGCTTACTCTAGAGTATGTAGTGCTATTACTAAGCATGTGTGATTCTTAAATCAATCCACTGATTGGTTTGACTTAGTTCTGGCTAGGAATAAAGGTGTGAGTGTTACACCCACCTTAGGGTAGACATCCTGTATAAAATACAAGGTAGAGAAAAAAGGCAGATGTGCTCTCGATTGCCTGCTTGCCAAGGACTGTTTCTCCTCTGAAATACCCCTCTGCCATACCACCCTGCCCTGCAGCCAGCCAGGTATGGACTGAAACCTCTATGTGAGTTCAGATAAACCTTACTTCTGTTAACTTTGGGCATCAGAAATGAGAAAAGTCAGTCCATGCAGCCAGCAAGGACTATGGCTAGGACTGAAGGGCAGTCAACGCTGACATTAGCAATCAGTCAGAAAGTAGAAATCAGTGTTAAATACATTTACCAGAAAATATCAGTGCTGATTTTCCTCCTTAATAAATTGGTATTGCAAGAAAACTAATGCATAAACTATAAGATAAAAGACAATCACTAATAGTCAATTAAAATTCAGCACTTGTCCTAATTGGTTTCCTCAGCAAGTACACAAGCAGATGAGGAATTTCATGCAAAAGGTATATTGGGACACATCTCTGGAAATACATCAGAAGGAATGAGGAAACTGTATATGTAGAGGAAGGAAAAGGTGTGGTGCTATGATGCATAGGGGACACAGGCTTCCCTTGATTCTTTCTGGAACATTTAACCTCAGACAGCTCTTCAAGAGATGTCCTGAATTGCAGAATTGGGACTATGGCCTCCTGTATGATGCAGTCTTTGGGTGATAGAAAACTCAACTGTCTTTAAATCTAAGGCAGTTCCCTGGAAGAGATCAGATAAACAATCAGCAGAGAGCACCCACCAGCTAGCAAAGTGTGTGCCTCGATTGAGAAAAAGAGCACTTAGTTGTTATGCAGTAACCATCACTTATCTCCTCTTTTGTGTCTTCAATCCACTTGCATAAAAGCTCAGTGAATCTCAGAATTGCTCCTCCAGGATTCCTGTCAGATATTTTTTTTTCTTGGAGGTTCTTATTAGAAGAAATTTACTAGAGTGAGCTAGATAGGATCCCTGTACCTGTCATAGTGGTCCTCTGGGCCACATTGCTTCACATGATATCCCTTCTTTATTACCTAGATCCTCCTCCCCTGAGCAATATGCCCTCTGGGCAGAGGTAACTTTGTCCCTGGGATGATGCAGACAGGTACTTAGGAAGTCTGAAGTCTCATCACCAGGTCACCTTGGGTGTAGCTGTTGCAGTACCCATTGTCTTCCAGAATTGGTCAGGGGATACCTGGGGATGCTCCTATGGATCATTCTCACATCAAAACCATTCTTTCCCTCTCACGTGTGTGCCAGAAGTCCTGTCTCTTCCTAATGACAAGGATCATTTTAATTCTTAGCTAAGGGCACTGAGTGACAGAAGGTAGCCCAGCTTAAAGTCTAATGAAAATGTCCTTGTGCTTAATCATAACATTTCCCATGGGAGTGAGGAGCTTTTCTCAGAGCACCATTATTGGGACATGGCTGAGAAGCACAAATTACCCCAGTGGATCACCCAGCCTGAGAGCAAGCCAGGCTGTGCCTTGTCCTGACTCTTGGCTCACAGACTGCAGCACAGCTTCATCTCATGATGTTCTTGATGCATTTCACACATCTTTCAACCCAGAAAGTAAATATTCATACATCCATCATCTTACCCTACCAGGTAAATGTCCTCCAACTGGTGTGTTATGTAAGAAAAGTAGTGGCTCCTGTGATCAGGTACCCAGCGCTTGAACTCCTTTCCTATAAAATTGGTTCTGTGACCTGATGGAATTTTATGTGGCATTCCATGTTGTTGTAAGAAACACTCGAAAAACCCTTTCACGGTAATGCTGAGTGAGGCCCCATGAATAGCACATTCAAACTCATATTTAGAATCCTTATCATTGCCAATCACAAGGCAGTACTTCCCCCAGCTACAAGAAGGGGGCCAATATAACCAACCTGGCACTAAGCAGTTGTTCAGTCTCCTCTACAGATGCTCCCATAATAGGATCCTCAAGGCATGAAACTTTAATGTAACAAGAGAATTAACTAGCTCAACTTTAGTGAGTAGAAGATGTGGCCTTGGGCATAATTAACCTTCACCTTTGTGACTCTAAAGTCCTCTGATCCTGCTTTCATGTGACAGTCAGCATGTGAGTGGTCAGGGGGAGAACAATGTCAGTGTAGCTCCCTGGGCCACCTTGTCTTCTTGTTGCTACAATTCCTATTTCACAGTGGATGATATCTGGTAGGCATTACCATATGACACAGATCTTTATAGAACTTTTCCTCTTCCACAAGTCCATGCAGCTGCCTCTTTCCCGATCTGTTTGTCCATAATCTTTGTCTTTCAGGGTTCTGCACAACTAATCAAACCTTTTCCTACTGCCTGCAAACCCAAATAAATTCGTCTCTCATACTATCTTTTCTCTGTATAAAGTAGTGGCCAGGCACTCTGTCCACACTTTTCCCTTCATTATTTTCTGACACGACCTCCAAGTAGAGCTGTAGTTCAGCAGAAGTCTTTATGTTTGGACCCATGTAAATCCATTTGAATCTCAAAACTAGCTTTTTTCTCCTCTTTTTGTTTATCTGGTACCGTTTAGGCAACCCATAAGAATCAGAAGAAAGAAGGCCATGTAGTATTGATGACTGGCATTGGAGTCCATGTCATCTGTCGGGGCATCCTCCTGTGTCCTCTTTGCCTGCTCCTCCCCCATCTCAGATGAACCCTTTACACATTATGAGTGTCTGCACTGATGTTGCTTTGGTTAAGTTTACATTGTGATTTCCTAAATGAGATTCCCAGAAGTTCTGTGCATGTCCTTCTGCCCCTACAGCACAGGCGCCCAAACCACAGAATAGTGCAGGGCTGTCTATATTGTAGCTTAGAATTGGTAGAGACCATTCCAGTCCCAGGTCCTACTCCAGTTAGAAGGCTTCGATGCCATTGTGCAAAATTGTTAGCAGTGTCTTAAGTGTGATACTTGCTGCCTCCATAACTTCAAGAGATTTAATAGGTATTGTCTTTCCCTCTGGTGATGATAGATATGATAGATACATATTAAATAAACTAGCTGCAAATGAACCTAGAATTTGGGGACCCTCTTCTAGCATCTCTCAGATTTTTAAATGCATTACAGTGGTAAACTAAATATGGATATGTAGAGGAAATGCTTGATGCTCTGGCTGCTAAGGCTGGCAATGATGTCTGCCAGTCTTCACCTATGTGAGATAGCTTTTGAATACTATTTTACTGAAGTGCATAGAGGTATTCAGATATTTTTGTTGGCCTGCCACAATAGGGTCATTATCCACCACAGTTAAAGAGATCAATATTGCTCCACCATCTCTAAGATATTTCATATCTATTAGAAATTTGTTATTAAAAAATAAGAATTGGTATTGTCTGAATGTCCTATGATTGGAAGTTCGGTTTTGCAGAATACCTAAACTCCACATTAAAGATATTTGAGGATTTCTATTTCATCAGTGTATAAAGAGTGATAGAATAAATGCATAATTTTTTTAAAAATTAAGTAAAAGACACTTTGTTATAAATACCTCACTTCCAACCATTCATCTCATCATTCTCACCACTTTCTGAAGCCATTCTGGAAGTGCTCTTTCGTGAGTATCTTCGTAAGTTATGATTTTAAAGGCAGAGCCTGCTGTTGAGGATCATGTAGTGAAAAGTCTTATAAAAACAGGACAGTGTACCCTCATCCATCATAGTCACAGGCTCGGGAACAATATATGTAACTTCTGGTTCTTCCTGATCAAAATGATGTGAAGGTAAATGTTTTGAATTACTTGAGGATGTTGAGCCAGACATAACAGTACAACGAAATATATTTTTAAAAAGAGTTGCAGAACTGTTTCAGATGGTGGAAAATGAGGGGAAATACTTTAAGGGGATAGTGGCAATGTGACCTTTACAATGTCTTTTAAAATTTAAGCATTTACTGAATTTGATCACACTTCATGAGTGCCCAGACTGCATAATTACAGGAAATATGGCAGAAGATTTGGAAAAACTGACCTTTACTTACTATCTGAGCATTTAAAAGTAACTAAGCTACAGAACCTGAGCAAAAGTTAGTAACTTTATTGACATAGGTTCCCTCAGGCTTCTGGTCATCTATGTTGTTTCTCTTTTGATTACACACACTGAGAAAAGTCATGATGCTTCTGCATCTCTTTAACATTCAAGAAGCCTACATTCAAAGTCTGAGGCTGTCACTCTGCCCTCTCTGGCCCTCTCCCTTTGGCTTAGCTGACTTCTTGGGGTTTGGGTTTAGCCGTCTCTCAAATGCCTTTATAAGGACTTCCTGTGTTTGGTCTTCAGCTTGCTACACATGGCTACAGAATTCTTTGTATGTTGCTGAGAGATGCTACAACTCACCTTCTGCTTTACATTTACTACTCTCCTCCTTCTCTCTAATGTAGTGACAGTGCCCAGTAATAACCATCCTCATCTTGTAAATTCCTGCTCCTTGGAACCTTCCAGTACCTGGGATACTTCATACACTCAAGCATTTCTTCTATTTTCATAGGACCCTACTTGGCAAAAATCTTTCTAATAGACAGCTCCAACCTATGGTTAATATAGTTCTATTCACTGGGCATGATAGATTCTCTATTATTAGCAGGATGAGAGATTATCCAGCTTTGAAATATTTTGAGAGCCTATTTGTAGGGACCACTTCTGGCAATGAGTGTAATAAATTTATTTCCTAGAAAATAGGTATAAAGATGCATTCTTAAAGTGTTTAATAGGACACACTAGCAAAAACACCTATAACAGAGAAAAGAAGGCAGGATTGTGCAGTAAGGGGTGCTGTACGCAGGTACAGCTGTAGCAACACCCTGGATGGATCTCACAAGAAGCTCCAATGCTGGAAGGGGCCTACAACAGAGACAAAAGGCCCAGGATTAAACTACTGAACTCTCATTGTTCAGTCATCAGTCACCGATGATGTAGTAATAAGACGAATCCTTCAAAGCACCATCAAAAGTTAGATACTGTAATAAAACGGTCCCTCCCACCTGTGCTGCAGATTGATTGCTATAGTCTGAAAAGATTTACATATGCTATGTGTAGATGACATCTCTCTTAGTCAATCAATTAGGAAATATTCACCTGACCTTCACTTCTCCAATGACAAAATTATCGGTACTTTACCAAATCAGGGTATGTGTTCTTATAAAACAAGGATCTTCTTTGAAAATCAGAAATGCACAAATCACCTTCAAATAGTGATTGAGAACACATATTTATGTTCTCTGGGTTACTACCTTGTGTGCTGCTGACCTAATTAGCATCTGTGTTTCTTCTGATCTGGGAGCGAAAATGAATTCCAAGGGGTTCTGGTACAGTTGTGAACCTTTAGCAAACCAAATGCTCCACATAATTAAATGTAGATTAGGGAGAGTTCTGCCTAAAACTCCAAGTAAAACAGCATAACATATGGCCCGGGTGTCAAATTTAAAAGGAAATTTGTAGGGAGAAGTATGCCTATGTGGAGGCAATTGGCCATAAAGCCTGTGAATAGAAAATTCTGGAAGAGTTTCAAGGTTAAAACTCGGTGCTGCATTGAGGATCCAGTTTTAATGATAAAACTTCCCCTTCCTCTTCTGTCACCATGTATCCTTCCTTCGTAACGTAGGAAAACTTCATGTGTCTATCCTATGAATTCAAATTTTGAAACGTAGAGTAAGCACCCCATAATGAAAAGGGGAGAGCAGAACCAGATTTTTGACTCAACCTTTTTATGTGCTTATTTGCCCTGCAAAATAACCAATAATAAGTGACAGCAGTGGAGAAAAAAATAAAAGGATTCCTCTTAGATTTAATGCAAGTGTTTTCAGGCATATTAAGATGTGCATAACTTGCCACTTTTACTAGAAGCAAACAAAGCAAAATCTTTCAAGCTTTAAGAGAAAATTCATTAATAGGTTTTCTTTCTTCATTGCAAGCTGAGTTAGGCCTGTTTTAGTAGACTTTCATTACTGTAACAAATACCCACAACAAATCAACTTATAATGAGAAAAGATTTATTTTGGCTCACATTGTAGGTTTCAGTCAGTGACTGATTGGTCCCATTGCTTTGGCACCACAGGGTAAAAGTAGATGCCATGGAAAAACCACCTGATGGCCAGGAATAAAAGAGAGAGGAAGAGATGAGAGTCCTGCAAGTTCCTCCGCGGATAAATTGCCAGAGATCTAACAACCTCCAACACTCACAGTGTAGTTACCACAATTGGGGCTGTGACCCATGCCGCCTCCATTCATTGAACTTGGACAGCACTTAAGGGCCAATTTTCCCTCCACAGTCCTAAGAAAAACAGAAATAAGATTAATAAGACTGGGACACTGCTAGACTCCTAGGCCAGAGCACAAGATAACAGGCATGATCAACAATGACTTTTTCTGGGGCTGGGGAGATGGCTCAGTGGAATAAGTTCTTCTCTAGTGAGCACAAAAGCCTGAGTTCAATCCCCAGTTCCACCAAAAAAAAAAAAAAAAAAAAAAAAAAAAAAAGACTTTTTCCTGCACAAAACTCATAAATAGCTCATACATAAGGATTGCATGTCCTCATGTAATTATATCAGAATGAATTGCGGGAAATTATATGTACTGGGTACTATTGATGTGACTCTATGGAAATGTCAATCATTTTGTCCAGTGAGAGCCAGTGAGAGATGCCCTGTGTCGGGTACATGCTTTTTAAGTGCAAACACCTGACTGAGAGGATATCTACTCCCTTTTCCCTACTGTCTAAGCACCATTTCCTCTCCTGTTCATGCTATAATTTTGTTTCTGCTACCACAAGTCCCTTCCCTCTAAGTATATCTTCCCCTGTTAACTTCAATAAATGCAGCTGCTGTGCCTTTTACCAATATGTCCATAACTTGCAATTTCGTATTCATCACTCACAACAATTTGCCTCTATCTCTCAGAAACCCGTCACCCAAGGTATCACCCAGTACCTAAAGATGTCACCACTCCGTAACAAGGAGCAAAAAACTGGAGACAGAACCTTCAATGTAGGCCTTCGAGGAACATTATCAATACAAACTATGGCATGATCTCAAACAATGTAAAGAGGAAATCCATCATTCTTCCATATTTAAATTCTCTTTCCATTCCTTTACTATGATATAGCTAAAAAGCAAACATTTGGTTTTGTCCCAGGTTACTAGCACACAACTTCTTCTTCTTTTTTTTTTTTTTTCCTCCGAATGCTTTCAGGTCAGGTTTGGCTGGCTTGAGTTGTGGGGATCAAACCACAGCAACCTGAGCCTGACTGCTTGGTTGAAGCAGCCACTTAAGGAACTGAGCTAAGGGGCAGGCCCCCTACACAACTTCTAAGTCCTTTGGAAAATCCAAACTAAACTAATTATCATTTGTGTGCTTATGAGAAGCCTGCTGTACTCAGGCCCTTTTATACTTTCAGGATGGGGGTTGGTTGCCACAAAGAACAAGGCATGATTAGAGACTGGGAACCCTTAGCCTTGTTCCCTTCAACACAATTTTTCACTGTTAGCAACCTCAAATCTGACTTTAGCCCTTTTTCTTACCTCTGCTTCTAGTCCAAAAGTGAGCTCATAGACATGTCTTAGATAACTACCATTGCATGAAACACAACAATAAGATATCTATCATTCACCATTTGTGTGCATCTGTATGTCAGCCAGTGTCCAGCTGACCCAGGTGAGACTTGTTTTGTCTTTGAGTTACAAATTGGAACCACATCTACTCGTCCTTTTATGCTCTGTGGCACAACAGCTCACCAAGGTCAATGACAAGTTACAGGGCCATACAGAAACTCCTACTGCAGAAGCACATTTTAAGATTCTGATCATGTATGATTTTCAATTGTGTCAGTAATCAAATCAGGTCACATGGCCAGCCCAAAATCTAGGGA
>NW_004524695.1:3952374-3954210 GCF_000260255.1 Octodon degus | reverse complement strand
TTTAAAAAGTCTCCTTCCTTCATGTTTCCCTAGATTAATGAATAGCACAAATATTCACCAAGATCTCTGATGCAGACAGGTAGGACTGTCCTTAGCCAATGTTTTTTTTTTTTTTTTTTCCTTTGCTTCTCTGAGAAGATGTAAGAAACCCATTGTTGACATCCATTTGACCCTAAAATCTTTTTAATTACCAGATACACACACAAGACTTCAAACTGCCATCATCTCCTGCCTGGAAGCTGGTTAGTCTCGAAACTTTACTCAATATGGGCTTCGTGCACTAAAATTCAAATTCGCTCTCAACAATGACGCTCTTACAGACATTCTGACAGTGTTTCTAACCACTTACCATCTACAAAACACACACACAAAAACACACACGGGCATGTGTCAATGATGGCACAGACATAGACATAAATGTTTTGTACTACTTTAGGACTTTTCACCTATATTCCAGCCACACTAAAAATGTCCCTGCTTCCCAAAAGGTTTGCCATTTTATTTTTGTCTCAAAGCCTTCATTAAAATTATTTTACAAGGCTGGTCTGTCTTGTATAATTTTAAATTGCTTCTTGGAACTCAGTTCCTGATACATAGTTCCTAGTGCTTATTAAATTGCATGCAAGTGTTGATTATTAAGTAAACAAAACAAAACAAACAGAGAAGGCTAAAGTTATAGTTACAAACGGGCTAAAGATG
Source organism: Octodon degus (assembly GCF_000260255.1). Classification (NCBI taxonomy): domain Eukaryota; kingdom Metazoa; phylum Chordata; class Mammalia; order Rodentia; family Octodontidae; genus Octodon; species Octodon degus. The sequence goes on along the minus strand of NW_004524695.1, from coordinate 3,953,511 downwards.
CTTCAAAGGCCATCTCTTTACCCCCAGCCTTATTCTGTATTCCTTCTGCATCTTTCCTCCATGTAGTTCTAAGGAATTTGGAGACATTCTTCAATCTGTCACTTGTTGCGCATTTAGAGGGTAGAACTGCTGAACTGTTTTTTATTTCCCATGCTAAATTTAAAGATCATCATTTCTTACAACTTAAAGGTTAAAATATATCTTACAAGCATTAGTCATTGTACCTATGGTATTCTTTGAGTAAGCACTATTACTTCTATAAATTAAATTAAAATTCATATTTAAGGGTCAGCCAGATAGTTCAATGGACTAAAGCGCCTGCTTAGGCAGAGTGCAGCACCTGGGGTTTGATCCCCAGTATGCTGTGCCAGCCCCACACCCAGGGCATGCTGAGATGGCAATTGAGACTGGGCACGGTGGTGCATGCCTGTAATCCCAGCGCTTGGGAGGCTGAAAACAGGACAATCACTACGAGTCCAATCTATGTAATGAGACCCTATAGACCCTGTACTAAATACATGTTAAAAAAGAAAAAATTCATACTATTTCTATGACATAGAGTGTGTCTAAGGAGAGTCACCTAGAGATAAGACATTCTTTTAGGCTTTCACAGAAAGCAAACTGATCAAGCAACGGTTGTGACTCATTCACATGGCTAACACTGACAAAAGCTCTACAAACTGCTATATAAGGTATCAGAGTAAATACTGCGGGGATTTGACTGACCTTGTTAGATGCAAAAGTTACATTTCTTGTTATATAAGTTTTGCTTTATCATGGTCTTTATCATCCAGCAGAAAAGTATAAACATAAGGTATAAAAAGTAAAGCCATATTAATATGCTGAGCTGTAAAAGGTTCAATTTGACAACTTCTGACATTGCCAGTGCTGCAGATAACCCACTTCTAGTATGGACTACTGGACTATATTGGATTACTTTGCTGAATTCATACACCTACAATTTTTGAATGGCAATGGAATACCCATCTCTGACAAAACTAAACAAAAAAGGGGATATAAATGAAGGATCATTTTGTAATAAAACATATACATATATCTGTATATACAAAATATGATAGACATATAGCTACTTTCTCTTAGTTCAATGAGAAGAAAGATTTGTACTAATAGTGTTTA
>NW_004524695.1:3949361-3951104 GCF_000260255.1 Octodon degus | reverse complement strand
GAGCACCTACTTTGAAGACAACAATACATAGCATAGAAACCAGTCATTCTATTACCTTGTTTTAAAATTTTGTATCTTTTTTATTGCTTTTCCTCTTTAAAATTAAAAAATAAACTAAAAGAAAGTTTGTTATTAAAAGCAAATAAAAATACAACAATGTAAACTACAAAGACAAAGATTATTTTTAAACCTTAGGTCAAAATTTCTAAAAGTATATTTAAAGCCAAAGTATAAAAGTACTTTGACAATGAGGAAGAAAGATAAGAACTATGTTAAACTATTTGAGAAAAATCATGCAAACAAAAAGAAAGTAGAATGAAATATTTAGAATGCAGAGCAAATAAGACAAGAAATAAAACCACCAAACTATAATTTTATATTCTGTTAAATCATCCTTTAAAAAGGAAAGAGCAATAAATACTTTCTCAAACAGAAATTGAGCAAACTTATCTCCAATAGAATTGCCTTGTAATAAATGCTAAAAGTTTACTAATCCAAAAGAAAATAATATGGGTCAGCAACTGAATTTGCATTGTTACTGGACTGGGTCAGAGGAAAATATTGAAGTTGAGATAAAAAATCTAGCCCGTGATATCATAGAATAAATTTTCAGATTCACTGCTTTCCACTCTGGAAGAATAATTTTCAGGATGTGCTACTGAGAAGCAAGAAGTGACTTATTAGCCGAAATTTAAAAACACACATACAAAGAAAGAGTGAGGGCCTTCAATAGTAATGTATATTATTCTGTAGACCTGAGAATATTATGCTTCTCCAAGGAAAGTGCCCTAGACCTCAAAAGGGTACTGACTCATCCAACAGCTCATCCGTCCAGGTTATGTTTCTGCTTTTGTTTGTTTAGTTGGTGCTTTAAATGCTGTTCGGATTCACCCACACTGTTTCTTTATCTCAAGATCAGATTCCTGCCCTTTACTTTCTTGATTAAGCCTATTTATGAACTTTCAGAATTCCTGAGGGGTTTGGAGTGTGGTAGGTCTGAAAAGAAAGGAGCCTAAATTAACCAAGAGAAGGGAGACTGGGGTCACCTTGGGTAACTTTGACTGAGAAGTTTGCAATCTGCTTAAAAGTACAGTTTTTAGTGCTGATTTCCTTGTCTCATTTCTAGTTCTTTTCTTTTTTCCATTCTGTCTCATCCCCCACCCCAGATTTCAACTTTTTAAATTAATTTTATTGAGAAACAAATAGCAACGAGATAATTTCAAAATAGGTTAGTAGGACAGTTACAATAATTAATACACTGCATATTATTGTCTTCATAGTAGTTATTCATAGTTCAAGATGCAGACATGATATCCTGTCCAAACATTGTTAATGCAAATCTTTCTTCTCATTGAATTAAGAGAAAGTAGCTGTATATCTATCTTAACTATTTTGTATATACAGATACAAAATAGTACTTCATTTATGTCCCCTTTTTTGATTAGTTTTGTCAGAGATGGGTATTCCACTACAATTTAAATATTGTAGGTATATGAATTCAGCAAAATAATCCAATATTGTCTAGTAGTCCATAATAGTAGTGGGTTATTCGTAGAACTGGCATATGGTCGTGACTCATCCACATGGCTGACACTGATAATGGATCTTCAAACTGTGGTACAGGGTCTCAGGGTAAATCCTGAGGGGATTTGACTGATATTGTCAGATAGAAAAGTTACATTTCTTGTTATATAAGTCTTGCTTTATCTTGGTCTTAACTATCCAGCAGAAAAGTATAAAAAC
>NW_004524695.1:3947025-3948501 GCF_000260255.1 Octodon degus | reverse complement strand
TTTTTTTATATAGAGAGACTGGCTTTAGATCATATTAATATACAAACTTACTTTATACCTTATATGAAGATAGAAAAAGCCTATTACCTATTATATGGCTATTCTTATTTTGTGGGTACACCTACAAAATAGATCAGAAGTTAAGTCTTTACTTGAGTAGTACCCAAGGGCACATTAAAAGAACATAACGGCAATATGCCAATAGAGCCTGCAGGACATGGTTTTGGAAGGGCTATTGGGAATAGACATATAAATTTATCATGGCTATAAGTTATAGGTCCAGCTAGAAAGTACCAGGATGGGCTGGTGTGGATTTTGAAACCTTGTGTGATATATAACTTAGATTTTCATTTAATATTTCCCCTCCCTCCTGAGGTATATATATTCTATGAATCTGTCTGGTGATATCTTCTCTTGACAAACCAGTGGCAGATGGTAAAAGAGATATTGGGACCACAACTTCAGTAAGTCTATTTTAAAGCTTTTCTTTAATTTTCTTCCCCATTTTTCCCAACCCTTTGCCCTCTGAAGTATAATTTATTTGTCTTTTTCTTCTTTTTTCTTTCTCCTTGTCTATAAAGTCTACAGCTTTAAGATATTTTATCTTTCAGCAGTAAGAGGCTCCCATGACCCTAGAAAATGGGAAAGCTTCCATGTCAAAAACATCAAAGTTAAGAGGCTCTAGCTTGCTCTAACCAGAAGTGGAAACAGGTGTAGGGTGGAATAATTTATGACTCGTAGTTGCCTTGCTGGGTGCTTGCACAAATCAAGGTCTCCATTCCTGGGTCAGATGGAACTAAAATTTGTTTTCCAAGGAGATGCATATAAGCACAGAACCATCCAGCATTTCAAAATTTTACTTGCAGCCAGCCTGGGAGACCTAGGCTGAGATACAATGGAGAGAGCCTGCTTCTGGAATGACACTTATGCAAGCAATATCCTCACAACCACACATACATTTATGGTTCCTAAATATGTTAGATGAGAGATCCTCTAAACTAATTCTCCCTCTATTAATTCCCTCCCTTTTTCCTTCAGTCTTTCTCCCTCTCTCCCTCACTCTCTTTCCCTCTTCCTCCAATCTGAAGGGCAAAAGCTGATCTACCTTCTAACACCTCTTTGGGTGACTGGAACATCTTCTAAGATTCAAGTGGTAATGACTCACATTATCCTGGGTGTCTGATAGAGTCTGTGGCCTTAAACTGACATGAAACCCACCAGTTTTCTCCTTCTCTCTTGCCTAAGCATCCCTTCTTCTTGTCATTTCCCTTTTCCAACTTTAGACCTCTCATCTGTCAGGTAACTCAATCTTTTAGCTTTTCCAGTAGTAATTAGCAGAGAGAAGTAGGGGACTGGCAGATGGAGAGGCATTGACGGAAGCTGGGGAGTTCCAGAAATTTAGTCATGGTTCTAGGCAGTTGCTATTGTCTGTGTCTGGGTGGGGGCAAGAGGAAACCTGCTAGTGTGTCTTATCAT
>NW_004524695.1:3930260-3946118 GCF_000260255.1 Octodon degus | reverse complement strand
TAGGAGTCAGATCCAGTAGTGACACCCTGAACACCCTGTAGGCCCTTCCACAAAATACAAAAAAAATCCTTTTGGTGCAGTTATACCATGTAAAGCTACTAAAAGAAAATACGCCTCTCCTTAACAGCAAAAACTAAGTTAATATGTAAAGATTTCTATATTGCTGTGATGGTAATTATTGCTAACTTGTGGTATATTAAATGTATTTATGTGTACCAAGTTTATACATCTTCTAACATGCCAAATTTAGGAGAACAAATTATCATCCTGGTGTCCGCCAACAAACTGCTTATGATAATGGATTTTGTATACAATTTTTATACAATTATATTGTAACATTTAGATGCACCTAAAGACCAGAAATGTATTGCTTTTAAGATTAAAGACCAGACAATATTCACTCATGAAGTACATCTGTAAATAATTACACTCAAGGCCTAGGAGATAGCTTGGCAATCTAAGTGCCTACCTGGCAAGAGCAAGGACCCAGGTTCATCCCTTGTACTGCATGTCATGCTGATCCAGTGTCAAGCTGGCCATGGAAACAGGAATGTTGGTGCACATCTGTAATCCCACCACTGGGAGGCTGAGACAGGAGGATCACTACATGATCCATGAAGTTCAAGCTGTGTAGAGAGACCCTGTACCAAATAAATAAATAAACAAAAGATTTTTTTTAATGTTTTAAAATACATTCAACTTAGGTGCTTTATTTTTTTTTTTATCTTTATTTTTCAGGACAGTGTCTACAGGGTCTCATCACACAGATTGGACTCATAGTGATCCTTCTGTTGACAGCCTCCCAAGTGCTGGGATTACAGACTCGCGCTACCACGTCCAGTCTCAATTACCATCTCAGTGTGCCCTGGGGGCGGGGCCAGCACAACAAGCCAGGGATCAAACTCCTCACCCCTGGGGCTGGCTAAGCAAGTGCTTTAATCTGCTGAGCTATTTGGCCGGCCCTAGGCACTTTATTTTTTTAAGCAGGTTTGTTGAGAATTTTCATGTCATTTAATATTTTGTAATTTGATAAAGTTGACTAACTGATATTATGTTATATTAAAATGTGAATTTAAATGTATTATGTTAGAAATAATTTAAAGTTTTAGTATAATAAAGTTATCATTGCTATCCTGAGTTTCTGTATGGTGTCGATTTAAATTTTTCTTGTACATGTACATGGTCTATTCTAGAAAATGACCCATGTGCTGGTTAAAAAAATGTATATTCAGCTGTCATTGGGTGGAACACTGTATATGTCCACTAAGTCCATTTGTTCCAAGCTCTGGTTCAGTTCTGCTACTTTGCTAATTTTTTGTCTGCTTGACCTATCTTTTTGAGATAAGAGGGTGTTAAGTTCTCCTGTTAGGATTGTGGTACTGGATATTAGATTTTTCATGTTCATTAAGATTTTTATACAATGGAGTATTACTCAGCTATAAAGAATGATAAACTCAAAGCCTTTATATTTAAGTGGATGCCAGTTGAAGATATACTCATAAGTGAAATAAACCAGACCCACATGTTTAAATGTCATATAGTCTTCCTAGTATAAGAACTCAAAAGAAGAAATCGAAATAGAAACGTATAAGACAATTCAAAGGAAAACAAGAACCTGAGGATTAGACAACGAAAAGAGGACAAGGAGAAAAGCTGGGAAACATGACAAGGGCAAAGCCGTACATTTGTATGCACAAGATGGGTAAGGCAATGATCCTGAGAACCCTCAGCAGGTTGATGAAACTAGCAGTTTCTTGGTTGTATTCTCACCCTGACTAGCTATATATGCTGATACCTGTGAACTGAGCGACTGCACTGAAGATAGCAATGTGTAATAGTGGGATCACGCTTGGAATGCCTGTCATTCTGGTCTTTTATATATGTACTGCTTGTCATGACATAACAATTATGGCCAGACTGTATCTCAAGTAAATGTTTTTTTAAGGGTAATAAATGTAAAGAAGAGACAAGAAAAAAATGTCACAGAACAGTCCTGCTACAATGATACATATGGTTATATTTCTAAATTTCTGTGTAAAAATATGTAACTGTTTATTCATACTTTTAAAATATTTTTTTATTTTTAATTCTTTTTCCATATTCTGTAGAGACTTAAAGTTTAACATATCAATACTTGATGGAAAGTACCTGTTCCATCTTATGCCTAAGACATTTGATATCCAGACAGATAGTGAGGTTAAACTTACCTACATATGTTGTAGGGCAATAATAAGCTTCTCTTCTGGAGGGTTAACAACCTAAGTTTGCAGACTAAAAATTAGAGAGAAGGAAGGGGTGCAAGGACAGCCAACATTTTGCCCCTAGCCTTTCAAGGTCAGTGAGGACTCAGGACATAGGAGAACCCGTACTATAACATCATATAACTCAGCTGTGTCCCAAATTTTCTGATCAAGGAGATTACAGGCCCACAGAGGAATGCAATCGATGAGGTAGTGTGTGCCTAAAGAGAGTCACATGGAGAGAAAACATTCTCTTGGGCTTTCACAGAGAGCACATTGGTCAAGCAATGGCCGTGACTCATCCACATGGCTGACACTGACAAAGGATCTACAAAGTGCAGTATAGGACTTTGGGATAAGTCCTGAGGGGGACTTGACTGACCTTGTCAGATAAAAAAGATACATTTCTTGTTATATAGGTCTTGCTTTATCTTGGTCTTAACCATTCAGCAGAAAAGTGTAGAAATGAAGTATGGAAAGTAAAGCCATGTTAATATGCTGAGTGGTAGAAGGCTTAAGTCAACTTATTCGGGCATTACCAGTCCTGTGGATAACCCACTACTGTTGTCGACTACTGGACTATATAGAAATATTTTACTGAATTCATGCACCTACAATATTTGGATGGCAGTAGAATACTCATCTCTGACAAAACTAAACCAAAAAACGGAGATATAAATGAAGGACAATTTTGTATCTGTATATACAAAATAGGATAGATATATAGCTACTTTCTCTTAATTCAGTAAGAAGAAAGATTTGTACTAATAGTGTTTGGACAGCATATCATGTCTGCATCTTGTGCTAAGAATGACTACTACAAAGACAACAATATGCAATGTATTAATTGTTGTAACTCTCTTACCAACCTGTTTTGAAGCTGTCTCATTGTAATTTTTTTCTCAATAAAATTAATTTTTTAAAAAGTGAATGTGAAGATTTGAAAAAATAAAATAAATTTTTCTTTTACAATATTATAATTGTTATCTAGTAATATTCTACAGAAATATGGCTTCTAAGGCAACAGTACACTAAGATGATAGCTCATCTGCTATAGGCCAGATAAAATGGAACACTGACTCACAATATTGATGCTCATGATTAATTAAAAATAGCTGTTTTTCTCATAATATTGTATATTTCAAAGTGCCAGGTACCAGCTGAGATTATAATAGTTAACATTAAGATCTACTGTTCTTACTTCAAGATTACTAAAATTGACTTTATGGTCTAGACTTAGGGAACAAACCTCAATAATACAAGAATGAAAAACCTGATTCAAAACTGAGCCATGGCCAGTGAGATACCTCAGCAGACTAAGCACCTGCTTTGGCAAGCACAGGGACCAGGACTCGATCCCTGATCCTGTATGCTGCACCGTCCCTGCCCCAGAACATGCTGAGCGAGTGACAGAGTCCAGGCATGGTGGCACAGGCCTGTAAGCCTGAACTGGGAGGGCGAAAACAGGAGGATCACCACTAATCTGATCTGCATAATGAGACCCTGTACCAAATACACACACACACACACACACACACACACACACACACACACAAAGAGCCATAATCCAGGTACTTCAGCAGGCAGAAGGAGGAGGGTCACAACTTTGAGCCCAGTATGAATTAGTGACTTAGCAAGAGCCTGTTTAAATTAAGGAAGTAAGTAGTGAGCTGTGATGTAGGTTATGCCAAAGCTCAATCCCAGCACCCTCTCAAAGAGGGCCACAAATTGCAACAGAAGCCTCATCAAATAATATAAATGGATTAAAATACGTGTAAGAAAAAAATGACCTGCACAGTATGTCATTGGGAAATGCAAAATAATACAAGATAACAATACATATTTTGCAGAATAACCAAAATCCAAAACATTGAGAATACCCAGTGGTGGTTCAGATATGGAACGAAAGAAATTTTCATTCATTGTGGGTGGAAATATAAATTTCACAACCACTTTGAAGACAATTTGACATTTTCTTAAAAACTTATCTCCCTGCCAAAATTTCCACACGAATGCTTCACTTGTAAATTTTGAAACATAGAAGCAATAGCTGGGTCCTCCAATATACAAGTAGATAAATTATAGAATATCCATCCCTACAATAGAATATTATTCAACAATAGAAAAGCAATGTTTCCACAACAAAATGTGGATGACTATTACAATCTTATTGTTAAGTGAACTAACTCCATCTGAAGTGGCCACGTAATGTATGATTCCAACTGTTTGACAGTCTTGAGGGAAAACATTATGAAGACAATAAAAGAAATCAGAGGTTGCTCAGGGGTTGGTGAAATGAGGGTGCAATGGGTGAAGCTGATGGGAATCTTAAGTAAAGTGAAACCCCTCCATGTTATGATGGTTAACTTGTCATGTCAGTTTGAGTAAGAAATACACAACTAATTGGACTAACATGGTCCGTGGTGTAGCTGGAGGGACACACTGAAGACTGAAGACCCATGCTGGTTGTGAGTGGCCCCAAATGATAGGCTTGTCTGCTGAGTGGAATGAAAGTGCTATGAAGAAAGAAGGCTCACTTAAGTTCTTTCAGAGGAACTCTTGTCTTCAGCTTCAACTTGGACATCATCTCCAGGTTTCTAACACAAACTCTTCAGCTTTCCAAAGCAAACACTTTATCTTCCTGACACAAACTCTCAAGACAATCCAGCGAGCTCCAAATTTTTTCCTCTTAACAAGATCCTGTGAGTCACCAGTGCAGATAGCCTTTTGCACTCTTCCACCCCTGACTTTGTGGGTGACTGTTGTAAATCTACCTTGTAAATGTTGGACCTTACATATTTATATATCTCATGTTGAATCTGTTTCTCTAGTGAGTACTGACTGATACACCTGTGATGTTATGATAGCGGGTTATGTCATTATATATTTGCTATGTGAAATGGAAAATACAAAGACTGAACTCAAAGGTAAATTTAGTTATTCACTAATAGTGATAATTCACCAATTGTAAAAATGTAGCACATTTCTTGTTAACAATGAGAGAAACTATGGGGAAGTTAGTGAGGAATGCATGGGAACTCTGTAATTTCTGCTCAATTTTTCTATAAATACATAGTTGTTCTCAAAGGCCAGTCTACTATTGTAGGAATATAGGACACATTCATATTATAATCAGTAGTACTGCAGGGAGAAAAAACTCCTGAGGACCATCAGTGGAAGCTGTCCTGGTCCATTTGAACTTCCTGTGTTAGAGGTACATTGAGTCAGAATCTTGAACCATGAACATGAAAGTAACCTGTAGGGAACAAAGCACAATGAAAAGTTTATTAAAAATAAAGGTAGTATCATTATTATCTCCCGTTGGTACATAAATTAAAGAAAGAATGCTGGGAATTTGGCAATTTACTTTACAGAGAGTAGTTGAGTTTCTCCTAGTATTCTTTTGCCACCATTTTCCTGGTCCTATTGAACTCTTTTTCATATGGGCATACAGATGCCGAGCAGCTGTGGCTCTATGTCAGGAAGCAGCTTTATAACTCTGCCTCCCAGTGAAATAAATACAAACCATGGGTGACAGAAGCTCGGGTTCTTGTTTCCAGGGTCAAGCGCTGGGAATGCTGTAATGGCTACCACCTGATCTATGCAGGGGGAAACAAGAACAAGAAATGTTCCAGGCACCTCATGCATTTCTGAAAAATGATAGCTTTCCCACAAGACATATGGAAACAACTGCTTTCCTGAATATGTAATGTCTCAGGGTACAGGAAAAACCAGTCGGCTTGACAGATAACAGCAATGAGAGAAATATATGAACATTTCTCTTTGGGCCATGAAGCAATAATGTGTCTTACTAGAGTTACTGCCTCTATTAAAAGTAGATACAGGATATTAATTGCATTGCGCAGGAGTTAGGAACAAGAGCTAGAGCACAGCTTCCAAACAGCATGGGAACTGTCACTTCCCAGTTCAGCTTTCCCTAATTAAGTCCCAGTGGGGTCTTTCAGTTCATTTCAGTAATGTGTACTCCTCAGGATAAATGATATTTAAATGCATAGGAAAAAAAGCCCTGTGTTTAAATTGGTCACCAATTCAAATTCTTACTAGACAGTCATGACTAAATTGTTATATTTCCAATGTCTGTTTGTAAGTGTGTAGTAGACAGCAAGCAAGTCCGCTCTACCCAGCACAAACAGATATTACTGCACTAAAGGTGTCCTTAAAGGTAGAGCAGAACCAAACGTTTGCTCTATGGAGCTATGTAGAAAATTCAGACTGGGGCACGATAGACCAAAATGTTAACCATTTATTAGCCTTTTTTTTTTTTTTTTTTTTTTCACTTTACGCCATTTTGTTTTAGAGGAGAGATCTTTCCTGGAAACCTCTCAGCTTGGGTTAACACAAACCACTGCCCAATTCCTGGGGTCCTGTCTACAGATTCTATCAGTGGTGATTAGAAAACATTAGAAAAGCATTTTTGCATCTGCATTGAACATACACAGACTTTTAGTTGCCATCATTTTTCCTTAAGCAATACTGGATTACACAACATTCATCTTGGATTAAGTACTACATGTAATCCTGAAATGAAATGACTTAAAATAAAGGAGTATGTACATAGTTTATGCACAAATGCTGTGCTATTTTATATACAGAACCAGAACATCCAGGGATCCTAGCACCAAGCTGCTGTGAACACTTCAGGACCACCGTTATCTTTTCTTTGAAGACTCAGTCCACAGAATGGTCATGAGTATATTCCGGTAGTGTCCCCAGCTTCACCTGTTCACTCAGATGTTATCTCTCTTCCTCTGACTTGTTTGTGCTTCTCAATTTTAGCATGAACCTGGTTTTCTTTCTCAGTTTCACCACTCAAACACACTCGTGAGGCATGGCGGCACATGCCTTTAATCCCAGCATGCTGGGATACTGAGGCAGGACTGATCACAAGTTCAAGTCTCACCTTAGCAAATTAGGGAAACTGTTTGTAAACAAAAAATGGCTGGGGATGTAGCTCAGTGTGAAGAGTGTGGGCTCAGTTCTTGGTGTAGGACACACACACACACACACACACACACACTCACTCATTTCCCTTTCCCTAGATATCTTCTGATCTTATTAAATTTACAAAGGCAGGAAACAAAGCAAAAATAAAAAACAAAACTGTGTCAAAAATCAAAAACAAGTTATATCATCTTAAGTGGGTATTTATTTTGTTCCCTTTTCCAAATCTTGAGATCCGATAGTAGAAATTACAATTTTAAAATGAAAAAAATTTATTAATGTAGATACAAAATTAAAGTTAACTAATTAGATTATAAAGAAAGGCTGCCAATTTCAGCGTTAAACAATTTATAAGCAATGACTTCATAGGCATGATATATGTTTGGGGCCATATCTGACTGGAACCAAAGGGGTGAATCACTGGTCTGGGAAGGAAAAGCCACACAGCTGTCTATTTTCACTCCCCAGAGCTTTGTGCACTTCCCTGCTGCCCTATTAATAAAACAATGGAGTTCTGAGAACATCTATTTCACTATGCCATTATTCCATAGGGTGACGTCCTGGGTTAATAAAGCCTCATTAACAATTGCTAGCAGAGCCCCTCAAGCTTTACAAGACTTCATTTTACAATAATGGAATGAACACCACCCCCTCTCCTTATCCAATTCGAATGCCCTAAAGCAAAGAACAAGAGGTTGGAAACACACAAAAAGGTACGTATTATCTTTTGCAATGTCAAAAACACAATCACTCCAAGGGTCGATCTTAGTTACTGAGCAGCCTGTACCATGTAGAACAGGACATCCTATCTTCTCTGTCGCTGAGAGCACAGTAATCTACCAAACAATTAATGGGAACCATCTAGTACTTTTGCTTTGGATGCTTTAAATTTGCAGTATAAAGAATGAGAGAGATTTTGAAGCCTTCTAACGCATTGTGGTGCCCCTGTTTTGTTGCTGCCATTAATTTAATGATGTACCTTATTTTTTAGTGTGAGTAAAATGCACACTTGGCCTGGCACATGTTTGAAGCATTTTCATTGAGAGAAGTTGATGATTATTATCTCCTGTTGCTCATAATTAAGAGGTAAGTAGGTCATTAACAACTCATTAATCTTCAGAATTTCTATTCCCCAGGTTCATGTGACATGTTGGGGATGGGAGTGCTCAATGCTTTTCCATTGGATGTGAAATATGAGTCTTTCAAAATTTGAGCCTGGAGTCCTTTGGTTCAGATTTTAACTATAGGGTAACCTACTTGCATTATTTCAGAGGGCGTTCTCTCATTTTGTTTAAAAGGTGTCCTATGAGATTTGTTTTCTTGTCTCACATTTTCTTTTATTACCTTTTTTTTTTTTTACAAACACTTACTTTAAAGAGAGTATAGCAATAATCGATATGACATTAGAAGAAGTACGCATTTAAAGGATCAAAATGATAGGTATTTCCAGCCTGGTTTTAGTATTACACATTGCTGTCCTCAATGTAGTAGCTTAGTTCACAGATAGCAGAATGCTTTGAAACTGTTTCATTGCTATTTTATCTTTTTTCTCATCAAAATGAATTAAAAGATGAAAAAAATTAAAAATGTAGAAAAAAGATGTCCTATCTTCTAGCAATGATCCAGATATAATTGTTTCTGTGAAGTATGTATTTGATTTGGCAAAAAGTTATAATTTACCCACCTTAGTTTCATCTGCACTTGACTAGTAAAAACACTCTACATTCTCCGTCCACTGCTCAGCATTCTCTCAATCAAGCTCCTTGCACTTGTTTGCCTTTCTACATATTCTCTTTTTATGGGATTCCTATCCTTTCAGGAATTTTCTTTTGGTTTTTCCTGGCTATGTCCAGTTTCCCCTCTATCTGTACAAGGTCACCTTATTGCTTTAGAGGACAAAATAATTTCCTGAAGTGCCACACAGGTCTAAGTCAAAGGTTTCTCACCATCCAGAGCAAAGACTTTCATTTTGTAGAGCACATGCTACTGAGGGTTCCTCTTCCTCCCCCAGCTGAGAATTTCTGCATCTTGCTGAAGGCGCAAAGCCATTTCTGCCAGGTGATGTGACAGAAAGAAACTCTTACATTATTTTTCTGCAGAGCGTTTTTAATGAAATAATGATCTCTGAAAGACAAGAGCTCAACAGAGACAAACGTATTCTGATACAGCACAGGTCACCGGCAGGACACCAGCTTCTCCTTGTGGCTGGGAGGAAATCAACCCACTGAAAGTGCAAGTTGCCCCTTCCTCTTGTCTTCTGATCCCAGGCAGCCCAGTCCCATTAGTGCCAGCTGTGAGGGGAGCCTTCTGATGAAGAAACCCAACCAGTCAAAGCCAAGCTGACTCCCAGCCTGCTGCCCAAAACCATGAGGCTACAGCATCCCTGTGTTCTCACCTTCCTAATCAAGCCCAAGTCAAAGGCACACCCCGCAGCACACTGCTCTCTCCCTTGTCATCTCTTTTATCCAACATCAGTAATGAAACCACAAATCAAGTCTGTCCAGTGTGCTATTTTGATCAAGGAAAAAAAATCCATGTCCCTGCATGCCTTATAATTCAAATTTTATTCTTGAATGAGACTGTGTTTCTCCGGTAAAAGCATTGCGGGATTTATAAAGAATATTAAGAAATTAATATCTGGTGTTTTCTTAGTTAACATATTTGTCTCTGAAAATAATTTTTACAGAAAATCTCAGACCCTGTATCTAATGCCTCTATCTTAGAACTTTCATGAAAAGCCAACAAAAAGATGCACAGTAACCTTCAAAGACAAAGTCAGCACCTCTTACGTGGTCAGTCCAGGCCCTGCCAACCCATACACACCCCCAGTAAACATGTTTCCAACACACCGCCAACTTTGGTATCCCCATTTTTCCCCCTTAAACTGAAAAGTGATGATATCAGCGTTCAGTAACCAATGAGAATATCTTACCTGAGAGAAAAAGAAAAGAAAACCTAAGTCTATTATCAAGATAAAATGGTGACAAATCTCATAAACATCTACCAGTAGTTCACCTTGAGTGTATTTCCAAGTTAATATCCCTGAGGTGCATTCTACTCAAGCATCCTTCCAACACCAACCAATCTGTAGTGGATGGCTAACTGGTGGGTAACTTCTTACACCCAGCTGAATTGAACTATCATGGTTCTGGGTGTGGAAGGCCCACCTGAGGGTTGTTGTCAGCAGCATAAGAGAAAAAACAGAAGCTCCTGGAATGCTGTTGGGGATGCTGTTTGGAGAAGCTGTTGGAGCTGTCGATAGCTACTAGTTCTGTTGGGTCACACTGCTGGAGGATCTTGTTCTGCTGGCTTTCCCAGTGAACTTTGGAGAAACTTTGATCCTCATCTTGAGCATCACTTCCTGGCTCTGGAGGAGAAGATGCACTGCTCAGCCTCATGAAGAAGCTTGTAGCATTGGCTTTCCTGATGGGAACTTGGCTTTCCTCATTGCTGGAGGAATTCAGGACCGCACTGTTGCTAAGGATGGCTGTGGCACTTTTGGGGGAGCTCTGGTGCTTAGAGTATTGCTTCCTAGCTTGCGTTCAGATCCCTCAGCTGGCTAGCACAGATCCTTCATCCTGCTGGTGTAGACTTCCTAGCTTCCACCACTGACCTCTGGGCCTTTCAAGCACAGATCCATGAAGCGGGCCTGCATGAGACTTTGATGTGGACTCTAGGCCTCCAACTGGACTTGTGGGAGGCATGTTTATGAGCGTTAGCTTTTCAGCTAGACTCATGCAGGATACCAGAATCCAGGCCTTTAGCTAGAGTCTTTAGTGCTTATGTGTGTGGATAGATCTCCTGCACTGCTTATATATGATTCTTACGTGATTCGTTACAAAAACTATTATAAAATGTGTCCTATATTATATTGTTCCTCTTGCAAAGACTCTAAACCATGACACAACCTAGGCGCAAATGGGATGGAAGAAGGTTCAGAAAGCAAATATCATACTATCTTTAAATTATATTAGTATGTGGGCCAGCCAAATAGCTCAGCAGATTAAAACACCTGCAAGCAGGTGTAAGGGCCAGGGGTTTGATCCCTGGGCCTGCTGTGCTAGCCCCGCCCCTGGAGTGCACTGAGATGGCAATTGAGACTGGGTATGGTGGCATGTGCCTGTAATCCCAGCACTTGGGAAACTGTAAACAGAAGAATCACTACTAGTCTGATCTAGTAGTGAGACCCTGAACACCATGTAGACCCTTCCCTAAAACTAAAAAAAAATTGTTTTAGTATGTGACCATACTAAAAAAGTTTTATGGTCCTCCTATACTCTTTAAGAAGTATGGAGTCAGGTGAGTTTGTTAGAAGAGCCAGAGTAAATTGCATATGCAAGCTAGAATTTGAGAACAAGCGTGGACATTGGTCCCCAAAAGATTTTCCCTGAGACAGTAAGTCTGGCACAGGGAAGTAGATGAGGCCCGATTGAGAGAACTGCAATAAACCATTAATATGATAATCATGTTTCCCCCAGGACAGCGGTGGTGAACCTACGGCACATTTGCTGCAGCGGGCTGTGTGTTATTATTGGAAGCTCTGAAAGGTTGACCATCAGTGCTTTAGGCTAAGTCACTGAATTCCTCTTCGTGTCTCCTCCACATGAATTTCTCCCTCTGAAGCCCATTTAACACAGCATTTCCACATCCTCACTGCACAGAACCCTGCTGAGTTCTATCTTATTCCTATTAATTCACTTACTTCTCCATGTATATGAGTTTAAATATTATTATGCCCTGTTACACAGTTCCTTCTTATAAAACCTTGGATTTTATATTTTAACAAAAAGGCATAAACTAAGAGTAAACAAAATGCATTATTTCAGATAGTATATCCCAAGAAGTAGATGTCCGCAGGACATAAGACGTGTACCTGGTTGGGGAATTATTTCTGGGGGTAGTAGTCATCAAGAAGGTGTTTGTGAAAGGTGAAATGTATGCTAGGACCTGAGTAATGAGAATGGCAGCTACACAAACATCAAAGGACAAGAGTTTCACACACAAGCAACTGCAAATGCAAAATCCCTGGTTCAACCCATGTGCAGAGGCCGATACAGACTGAAGTCCTAGCATGTGAGGCATGAACCGATAAAAATATGTAGAGAAAGAGGCATTGTATCAGGGAGTGATTGAAAATGTTTCACTAGGAAGAGGATGAATCCTACTTAGTCTTCAGAATGACTGCTCTGACTTCTGCAGGGAAAACGCCAACGTTGCGCTCTCTATTGCCCATGCCACATTATGTTTCTGCCATTTCTATTATAATCCTTCAGGATAACTTCCTTTAATGTCATGAGCCCACACATCCCAGTTCTGTTTGGTTTTGTCCTTTTATAAACCAGGTCCAGTTCTAATACAACAGACAAATTTCTGGGGGTCCAGGGAGGCAACCATGAGGACAAGCACTAAAGCCTACCAAGCTAGCTGACATTGATTCTCTACTGTGAAATTGGCCAAACCAAATTTGTTTGCAGGGAGAAAGCTGTAGCTTCTTAGTGTGCTTTTCATGTGAATGTCCAATATTCAGAAATGCTATTCCATTTCTAGGAAGAGGGTCATTTGTGCTATATGTAATATGTTTTTTAAAGTAAAAGTGCAACAAAAATCCATGAAATGCTGCAAGTTTGACACATTATCTAATATTTTTATTGCATAATGTGTCTCAGGATGTTTCAATACAACATAAATATGAGTATCAGTGCCCAATGAAATGTGGTCTGAATTTATAAAAATAAAAAGCTATGCAGCTCATGATTTTGAAGACATCAACAGCATACTGATAAACTCCTAGGCATTTGTATAAATAAAATGAGCTTTTCCAAATTCTTCTAGGATTCGTAACATATCAGAAGGTCGGCTAGTAATACCTGTATGACAGAAAAAAGTGAAGCTTTTAATATGGGAATTGTTTATTGAAATCAAGAAGACTCTAAAACTGAAGATATGTAAAGTTGGCAATCAGATACAGTTTAGTATTAATAAACTGCAAACTTAATAAAAATGTGGTGGGGCCTACTGATAGTCCCAGCACTCAGGAGGCTGAAGTAAGAGGACTGCCACAGTTCAAGGCCAGCCTGAACTACATAGCAAAACCCTGTCTCAAAAAAAGCAATAATAATAACGATAATGATAATAACAAAGGAAAGAGCTCATTTAGTATCTCTCAACAAAATGAGGAAACTTGCTCTAAGTAGAATATTCAGTTGCACCTATCAAAAACCCAAAGCTAGATTACAGTCGAAGGCCCGAGGCAAAATGTAGCTTCCCTAAAGCTAGACAGGAGTCCTGGGTTGAACATTGTGTATAAAAAATTGATGTTTTATACCCTCTGTACGGCAAGTTAATCCTATCAGGAATAAGTATCGATTTACATTTCACATCTAACTTTCTTAGCTTCTGTCAAATTTAATGAATGTTGATGCAGTTATTGATTTCTCTAGAAAAAGGAAATTAACAGGGTATTGTCCAATTTTGACCTTTACTTAATGAGCCATGTTACATCAAAAGCCTTTTAGAACATGTTGTTGATCAGCCACAGAGCTTTAACAGTGGTCTTGTGCACCACCCCCAAATTCTGACTTTTAATGATCTCCAAACTCATAATTACTGCAAGACAGGGCTCACCAGGAGCACACAAGGAGAGAGTTCCCTTGCTTCGGTCCCAGGCAATGAGAAATCTATGGTGGCTTGCAAAATGTGGAAAATGGGCTATGTCTACTTATAATTCAAATACCATCTTTTACAAGGCCCTAAGGGGAGTTTATTTAATAGCAATCTTGACTAAAACCTCTGGCCATGCACCTTTATGTCTAAAAATAAGTCCCAACACATGTTTGTTTAAATCACTGCTACTGGAAAAAAACGCTAAATTTACTTTTCATGTCCTTTTGGGCAGCAATTCAGTACCCAATCATCAAAAAGAAATCACATGCATTTCTGCAGATCTGCTGCTTCTAATTATTCATTTCTTTTTTCTCTCTCTAGTGACTGCTTTGTCTGGAGGGTCAGTATGCATGGAAGTAATCAAACAAATGTCTGAGTTTTCTCAGCAAATGCCTTTATAATCCCAGCTAAGAAGAAAAAAAAAATACAAGTTAAAATCCAATGTTCCCTTTGAGATCAGATCTTGTTAATATCAACTCTAAGAAACTTTTGCATTTTATTGTGTTGAGCATCTTTTAAGTGTATGAAACTGTTCAAAAGCATCAGCTATAATGAAGTTTTGAACGGACTGTTGCACAATACTGTGGTGATGACATTTGATATAACAGTATGTTGTAGCTTAAATTGTAAGGTGTTAGTACAGTATTCTACATAGGCCCATAGTGTTTGTTGAATTTATTACTTGTTAAGGTTTTGCAACTACCTGCTTGCTGTCTCTTCAGATTTAGATTATGTATTTCTTAAACACAAAAAGTACTTGGGCAGAATGATTTTAGAGATTTTGTAATATTGTCCAGTTACAGAGAAATAAGTAGTAAATCAATATAGTCCAGTAGCCTATAATACTATAATATGGTTATCCACATGACTGGCAATGTCAGAAGTTGTTGACTTGAGCCTTTTGTAGCTCAGCATATTAGTATGGTTTTACTTTTTATAATTCATTTTTATACTTTTCTACTGGATTGTTAAGACCAAGATAAAGCAAGCCCTATATAACAAAAAATGTAACTTTTATATCTGACAAGTTCAGTCAAATCCCCTCAGGATTTACCCTGAAGCCCTGTACAGCAGTTTGTAGATCTTTTGTCAATGTCAGCCATATGGATGAGTCACAGCCATTGCTTGACCAATTTGCTGTCTGGAAAGCCTGGGAGAATGTTTTCTCTCTCCATGTGACTCTCCTTAGGCATACATTACGTTGTTGATCACTTTCCTCCGTGGCCCCATAACCTCCTTGATCAGAAAATTTAGGACACCACTGATGTGACAGTACAGGTTCTCTTACGTTCTGAGTACTCACTGACCTTAAGAACTAGGGCCAAAAGGTTGGCTATCCTTGTAGCCCTTCTTTTTCTCTAATTTTTTTGTCTCCAAACTTAAGTCATCAACCCTCCAGAAGAGAGGCTTAATGATATTATTACCCTGAAACATTGGCTGTTGTGCTTAACCTCAGTATCTCTCTCAATATCAAACACCTTAGACATAACATGGAACAGGTATTTTCCATCCATTGTTGATATGCTAAACTTTAAATCAGTCCAGAATGTGAAAAAAAATTTAAGTAAAAGAATAAAAGATAGTAAAAAAATAGAAATAAACAATTACAAATTTTTACAATGAAATTTAGAAATCTAACCATATAAAACATTGTAGCAAGGCAGGACAATATTGGGTTACTTTGCTGAATTCATGCACCTACAAATATATGAACGGCAATGGAGTATATATATGACAAAAGTAAACAAAAAATGTGTACATAAATGAAGGTCCATTTTGTAGTGAAAAAATATTTGTATGTATATACAAAATAGCATAAATATACAGCTACTTTCTCTTAGCTCAATGAGAAGCTTTGAACTAACAGTGTTTAGACAAGATATTATATCTGCATCATGTACTATGCATAACTACTACAAGAACAACAATATGCAATGTATCAGTTATTGTAACTGTCCTACTAACCTGTTTTGAAACTGTCTCATTGCTACTT
>NW_004524695.1:3921003-3930160 GCF_000260255.1 Octodon degus | reverse complement strand
TTCAGCAATGGTTGTTGTATTGCATATTGTATTTTTCAAAAGAGTTGTTCGGATTACCAGATATAAGCAAGTAAAATTAAAATTGGTATAAATAAATAAATAAAAAAGAAATAAGCAGTAAAGAAACTACTCAAGTGAACTTCTCATGGTTTGATACACAAGGATTTAATGAAAGAAGGAAATTTATATGCTTGGAAGAAACAGGCCAGAGAGTTCCTTCACCACTGAACAATTTTGGGTTCCTCAAAATTTATTTAAAAATCAAATGATATGATTTTAAGCTTTGTACCAACCAAAATAATGTATACCTGTAAACACAATAATGTGCAAATATTTCCTTTCTATAAATAACTCCATGTGGTGTGTGTTTATATTATGTGAACTCAAGATAAAGTAGAAAGTGGTCTGGTGAGCTCTTCAGAAATTTTTACACTCAATAAATTTGATTATATTCAGAAAAAAATGTACAAGTTTTACCTGCTTTGTTGCATTCTCTTAGTATTTTCATTATAATATTTTAACTGTGGTACAATTACAATTTATTTCCACAATCTGATTTTTAGTCTCTGGTCCAAATAATAATTATAGATGTAAATGAAAACAGAATGGAAATAAATATCTTTTCCACTTCCTGTGGCAAAGAAATTCTTAAAATAATTTATAGGAAAATTTTAAATAAAATATTTATCATCATTAAAGACATTAACTGATTTTGAAGTCAAAATTCCCCTTATATACAATATTGACATTAGCTATGAAAAAATATTAGAGGTAAGTAATTCTTGACTACTAAATTCTAGTTTGTACCTAGAATCAGTTTCTGCAGTTAGATTGCATTATGCTACCTAAAAAATAGACTAAATGAACATTATTGTACATTTGAAAGATATGAAATGATGAAAGCAAATTATTAAGTTAGCTCTGGAATACTTTTCTTCAGATAGTCTTAAAATAGGTTAGAAAGCCCTAAGGTAGAAGAACTGTAGTCTCTCCTGAAGCAGAGAATAGATCATATGACTTCTTAAAATTCTTTCTAGTTCAATGAATCTATAATTTTATTCCTTAAATGTACTGGCAATGTGTAAAGATCCTTTAAGAGCTATGGGATTAGGAATGATTTTATTTTTACACTAATGATACATTGTAGTCACATGATGTCTTCCCTCTGAGGATCTTTGAGAGCTGTCTTGACGTTTTCTAATTAACTTCCCTTACATTTATCTAAAGCATGCATAAGGCACATGTTATTATCCACATGGTAGGCATCGCAAAGTGGAGTGCCTAGGGATAAAAAAATAAGAAATTGACTCTTATAAAGCTTGAAAATTCAAATTAACTAATGTCTTACTGTACTTCCTACAAAGGCAGAATCTACAGAGAAGGGAGTAGTCTCATGTCATGTAGGACACTGAGAGATGAAAAGAGGAAAAACAACTAATACTATTGAAAGTGCTGTCTGGCCTCTTGTGTGGGCACTGCCAGCTTTCCGTCTGCAGAGCAAGGACCCATGAATGATTCTGAAGGCCATGTTCAGGGAAAAATCTAAATCAAAACCAGTGGCTGCCTGTGCTATACCTTGTGTTTATCAATTACTTCAAATAATTTATAGTACTTATAAAAGTATACATTTTTTAAGACCCATCATTGTTCACTAAGTGCAAATAAGCAACAATTTAAGCCTTTTTGGTAAACAAGTCTTATGTCTGTTTGAATATGTTTCATATTTCAAATCAAAGGATTTACACTGTGTCTTCAGAAACTGTCTGGTAGATGCAGAAACTGAGAGGCTCAACTAGTCAAATAGATCCATGAAAACAATGAGTATTTTTAGAGAATATTTTTATTTATGTTTATGAACATTATATATAATAAATACACTGGTATCTGCACGGTGCTATGAAAAACAGTCATAAAAATTACCATGCTGGGAGATTATGAATAGACCCTCTTTTTTGGGTTCATGTGCATTTTTCATATTTCACTGAAGATTTAAAAATAATTCAGTTCACTTATATATCATGTAGAGTATCTCTTGTATTTTAGATATAAAAATTCCAATTTTTAGAATATGCAATACTTGTAAACTGCTTCATAATGAAATGGCAAATTTTTACCTCAAAAAGATTTTGCCCAATTTTCTTCCTGATTCCCAAATTAAACATGAAGTTTTTCACTTATATTCCTTTCTCTGTTATCAAGTTCGAAGTAAAAGTTCAATAAAACTTAAGGCATTTAAATAGAAATTTTCCTACATTTTATTTATTTTTCTTTTTAACTTATTCATTTTTGAAAGAATGAAAGAACTTCATGATTAAGGCAAAGTCACACCATAAACAGCCAAGAATCACGTGGATCTAAAAAACATGGAATTACAAATTTTCTATCCAGATATAGATGCAGATACAAATATACAGATGTGCAGACATAGATGTCAGCAAAGGAAGTGCCACATCAAGTCCAGATTAATAACTTACAGAATCAAGCCTGCTAGAAATAATAGCTGCAAAGCCAGGGAAAAATTTAGAAATCAACTCTTTGAAAGTGCTAGAGACTGAACTAAAAGAGAGAGACTTAGGAATCCAGGAAGACTCAGTAATATGTAGAAGAAAAATATTTTAATAGATAGCATTACCCTCCCCTAAAATATATAATCAAGTCTAAATTCCTCATACCTATGAAGATTTATTTGAAAATGGGTTTCTTTTAAGATACAATCAGGAAACTGGATGCCAAGTTTCCTTGTGAAGATGTAGATTGGGAGACGCTAAGGGAATAGGCAACGTACAATGGCACAGAAAAAATACTCCCTTTCCTAAAGGGAGAAATAAGGGTATAGAAAGGAATCACACCAAAGCAAGAGATGAACCTTTCAGGGCAGACAATAAGTGTTGGAGTTCCATGTTCAAAAGCTTGGGATCACTGACCAAAGGTGAACTCCAAATGGCTTGGGCAGCACTTCCCTAGAATAGTTCTGGTGGAAGCTATCACAGTCTCTCTGTTGGCGTGGCTTTACTCACTGCTAGTTACATGCCTCAGGAGGTGTACCATGCTTTTAGCTTTCCCTGCTTCTTGGCATGTGGACTACGCTGTTTGCTTCACCCTAACAGCTTCACACATTGCCTTCACAGGGCATGCTGACTGACTCCCAGATGTTCTTTTGAAATCTGAGTAGAAGCTTCTCTGATCCCACAACTCTTGTATTTAGCATTCCTGTGAAACCATAGCCAGAAGGATAATTCCAAAGTCTTCTGCCAGCTCTTGCAGTGGCCAGGCCCTTATGAATCATGGCCGCAAAAGCACCTGTGTGTCTGAAAGTCTGAATTCCAGAAAACGCTTTCCTTCTTGGTCTAGAATGATTTGAGCTCCCTAAAGGCCTCCTTCTGAAAGAAAAGCCTTTCACTTTTACACCTTGGAGTTTGAGCAGGGTGGGTTTTGCTGATGCTGAAGATACCCTCCAGCCATTTTTTTCCTATCATCTTGGTGCAAAGTACTTACCTTCATCTCAATCCTAATATTTTTATAACTGAGTAATACTCTCATCCAGCTTTGCAACTATTTCCTGTACACAAAAACTCAAAACTTTTTAGAAGGGCTTATTGTTCCATTTCTCACCAGAAATCTGACTGAAACACAGCCAGAAGTGTCCATTGAATAGACCAGGAGTGGCACTTGTGTTATCTGTTTCTCTTTTAAAGCAAAAGATGTCAATGTGTAAATAGTTCTTGCTAAACTAAAATCTCACTACTAAGGTTTAACTGTGGGGTTGTTGGCACTTTGCAAACGAAAGATGCTTTTGGGTTGCAGTTTGGACACCTATGGTGGTTGATACACTGTGTCTACTTGAGATGTGGGAAGCTTGGCTGGATCTGCTTGTCCATTCCACACCCTGGGGCATGGGGCCCACCCTAGGTCTGGGAGGACCTGCCCCAGAGTGACTCAGCACAGAAAAGGTATATATAGGAGTTGAGGCAGGATTCTGTACCCACTTCCTGGGAGGAGTTCTGGTCCTCACAGCTGTGCTGCTTCACAGGGGCTTCAATCTTCATTAGTAGATCAGTGGATCGTTGGTCTTCACAATCAGCATAGAAGGAAGAGAGAGAGACTTGATGGACACCACAGCTGTTGCTCCTCCTCTGCTCTTCATTGTTTTCTGCCACCATGAACTGCAGTCATTTGCCTTGGAGCCAGAGAAGTATAGACTGAAGCCTCCACTAACTGTGAGCTAAATAGATGTTTCTTTCCTTCATTCTGGGTGTTGGTATTTTTTCCCAGAAATGAGTAAAAAGTAACCAAGACAACACCCACCTCTAAAAAGTTCCTCAGCTACCATATGCTGAACCTTAGCCAACACTGGAACTTCACCTGCCCAATTACTTAAATCATTGCCTTTCATCTCTGTCTCCTACAAACTCTCAGGTCCTAAACAAAAGACAAAGTTTCCACCCATGAATAACATATATAGTAACCAATACTGTCAATGGAGTCCATTTTCCAGCTGAAGTTTTCTGGACCTGGATTTTACTATCCTGATGTCTAAAAACATTCTGGTCCTTGGACTTCTTACCAGAATCTCCTATCATGCTTGACTTAGAACATTCTAAGGCAAACTCCTCTCACAAATCAATTATAAAGGCTCCTAGGCCCCATGGTCATGTTGTAAGAGCAAAGACCACACATTTGGTATCAAAATCTTAATAATTTCCTTCATATAGATGAAATACTAGACAATCAGCATTTAAAGTAGCAGATGCTTATTTTGGCTGCTGATGATAGAATTTTCAGCCTTTGCTGGGTAGGTTCAAAGCCAGAAAAGTCATGGTAGAAGCACCTGGCAGAAGAAACCTGATTATGTCATGGAGACTTGGAAACACAGAGGGAGAGAAGTTTGAGAAGCAGATATACTTTTCAAGCTCACATTCCCAGTGAACCATTTTCAAACAGGTCCTACCTCACAAAAGCAAGGCAGCTATCACTCTCTCATGACCCAATCTCCTTCCAAACATGTGAAGCTTTGGAGGCCATTCTAGATCTAAATCATAAAAATTTCTACCTTCTAGAATTTTGAGAAAGAATTATTTTTCTGCTTTAAGCCTCCATATAAGCCAACAGTAAGGCAGTACCACAAGAATAGTGCTGAGTTTTCTACTCTGCAGCTTCTGCCCTGACAATAATTCCCAGTGTATCATGTAGCCAGCTATACTCCAGTGGCAAAGCTTAAACATCATTGGTTTGATGAATCAGAACCAAATTCAGGCCCACATATTCCTTGGAAAGTAGAGTCATAAATTGTAGAAAGAAGAGGGTCAGCAGAGCAATCAATTCAGTGTATACAGTCTGCTTAAATTTCTGGCTGCCCCTTATGTGACCCATGTGTGACTCAAACACACCTAATGTGCAAATCACAAGCAGCCTTTCTGGTAAGAACAAAAACACTGAACTAAAAATCTAAGCTGCTATCACCTCCAAGAAGATTTACATTTTGAGTGTAGCTGAATTAACACTTTGCAGAACAAATAAATACAAGACTTTCTCTTTTAGAGAACTGACATATGTCCAGAGCACACATGCCCTGTCACAATCTTCAGAATATAACCCATAATCATGCACTATAAATGAAGAGAGCAAGATAAGCCCCTCCTACCCAACCAACTATGAACACAGGCCAAGCCTACAATGACATAAGGGAAGAACTGAGCACCACAGCCACGAACATTAATGTACTCCAGGCTGCAAAGAAAATCTTCCCACATAAGTTAAAACCCCAGAAGATAAATAGAAACTATATAACTTAATTTAATATAAATTCTTAGACTTAAAAATGTATATTAAAATGTAACTGATGTGATTAATAGCAAATAGAGAAGACACAGGAAAAATCACATGCATTTGAATTTAGTTCAGAGCTGGCCAAATAGCTCAGCGGATTAAAGCATCTGCTTAGATGCAGGGGCTAGGAGTTCAATCCCCAGGCCTGCCATACCAGCCCTGCCCCCAGAGCACACTGAGACTGCAATTGACACTGGGTTTGGTGGCATGTATCTGTAATCCCAGCACTTGGGAGTCTATAGACAAGAGGATCACTGTGAGTCTGATCTACGCAGTGAGACCCTGTATACTCTGTACACCCTCTCCTAAAAATACAAAAAAATGTAAATTCATTTTCATTTTCAGTTCAATATAAATGAAGAAAATACAGGGGAAAGAAGGTTAAAGAATGAACAGCCCCTAGGGAATCAAATTCAAAGAACTACCATGGAAGTTGTCGAGATCTCTAAAGAAGAAGAGAGAGAGAATGGAACAGAAAATATACTAGAAGAAACAATAGCTAGTCATTTAATAACAATAACCAAATTGATTTTAAGAATTACAAATTCAAAAAACAAAACAAACATCAAGAAGAATTAATACAAAGAAAATCTCACTTAGGTGCTTCATTGTCAGTCTATTCTATTTTCATATAAATTCTAAAATATAACTGAGAAGTTCCAAAAAATGCTGATAGGATTTTGATTAAATCATCCAAGAAAACTGAGCAAAACATAAATTTCAATAACAAGAATCTCAGCATACTAATAAAATATATAATTTCACTTTCATAGATTTTCCTTAATGTTTCTCAGTGACATTTAGACATTTTTAATGTTGATGTGGTTGGTTAAATATACATTTAAGTACTTCATACTTTTGCTATATTTAAATGTTCATATTTTTTCCAGGCATGGTGAGGTATGTCAGTAATCCCAGCACTTGAGAGGCTGAGGCAGGTTCCCACAAATGCAAGATTAGCCTGGGCTATGTAGTGAGATCTTGTCTCAAAAAAACACAAAAATACATTTTCATTTCAACTTCCAATTGGACATTGATAACATACAGAATTATGATTGAGTCTTATATGATACTTTCTTTTTTATTATAATTTTCTTTTATTTTGAAGATGAAAAACAAAAGCAAATATAGAATCGTGGTAACAAATAACAATACATATATTACAGATCTTCAAAACAAGAATAGCTGATTAAAAATAAATGATATAGGATCTACTTCTAGTGATATATGTGCGCCTATGTTTATAGCAGCACAATATGTCATAGCCAAATCTTGGAAGCGACCAAAATTCCCATCACCTGAGGAATGGATGAAAAAGATGTGGTATGTTTATACAATGGAGTATTACTCAGCTATAAAGAAAAACTAGAAGCTTCGTAGGTAAGTGGATGCAACTTGAGGCTATGTGATACTTCATATTCTGTCACTTTCTTAAAATCATATGACCTCTAGGGAGGTCTTTATGTAGATGTCTTAAGCTTTTAGAGATTGATGTCTGTAAATACAGGTTTCGTTTCTTTTTTTCAACTTTTTATTCCTTTTTCTTGCTGTGTTCTTTTGTTTCTTCTTAAGATCTCTAAAAACAAACAAACAAACACAATGCTGAGGGGAAGTGATGAACTACCTTTGAATTATGACTAGAAGAAATATCACTCAATCTTTCTGCACTGTGTGATGTTATCTCTAGGTTATTCAGAGATACGCTTTAGCAGATTGAAGGAGTTCCTTTTCTTCTCTGTTGAGAATCCTGAGATTGTCACTGCCAATGGATGATGAATTTTGTACTATCCTTTTCTGTCTCTGTTTAGTCTGCAGTTATAATGAATTAAATTGATTTGTTAGAAGTTGCACTTGAAACTAAAGGTATGTTATTTTTATATGTGGCTGAATATAAGGTGAATCGTTCTTATTAAGAAGTGTTGAATTTTCTTCTGTGAGATAGTGGTTTTGACTTGTAACGCCTTAGCTCAGTTTGGCATCTGAGTGACCATGGCCTCAAAAACAAGTTGGACAGTCCAGTGTTATCTTTTATATTCTATAAAAAGGTTTATAAAATTATAATTATTAAATTATGATCATTAAAATATTTGGTAGAATTCAACAATGACATCATATGGGCCTGAATTTTTCTTTTTGAAAAGATTTTAAGTTACAAGTTTTTTTAATCAGTATAAAGCTATTCAGACTACATTTTTTTAGAGTAAATTTTTGCAGTTTATGTCTTTCAGTTAAATTTCTCCTTTCAACGTACATTGCAAAATTTATTTTCATAAGACTTTATAATTCTTAAGTATTGCTTTTTTAAATAGTTGTATCATCTGTAATGATTTATTTCACTCATAATATTTGCTGTATGTGTCTTATCTTTCTTATTTTCTTAACTTTTTATTTTAAATTAAGTTTATTGGCACAGTTTAGATAGATGTGACCAAATTCATCACAGGAAATTTGTGCCTCTATATGATATATATTTTGATTCCTCTTTTCTCTCCCTCTTCTCCCTTCAAGCCCTCTTCTCCTCCCTTTTCACAAAGCTTTGTTTTTATTTTTTCCTGTTTATTTTTTTTTCCTTTTTCCTTTCTTCCTTTTCCCTTTCCTCTTTCCTAGTTCCTCTTTCTTTTTGAACAATTTTCTCATCTTTTTTTACTTCTTGTTTTCTTGACTAGTTAAATAAAGATTTTCAAGTTCATCCATATTTACACACAATAGCTCTGATTCTTTGATTTTTTTGGCATTGTTTATCATGTTCTATTTTTTTAATGTTGACTTCCTCTAGTTTAATTTCAATTTAATTGCTTTTCATTTGTAAATTTTAAAGATGTTATTTGAGCAGATTGCTTTGGAGTCATTCTTTTTCTTTTTAATGCAAACATTTAATATTATAATTTCCTCTTCTAATCACTTTTTAGTTGCATCAAATAAATGTTAATATGCTTGTTTAATTTTCTTTATTTCAGAGTAATTTTCTCTAGTAGCACATGTGCTTGTGTGGTTGTGCATATGATGTTGGCTATGTCAATTAGCTCACCTATGGTAATTATTTCAGAAAGTATACACATATATGAATATGAATACATCAAGTTTTTCATCTAAAATATGAATTATTTTACTTTTCAGTTATACTTCAATAAACATGTGAAAAACAGTATAACATTCTGGTTTTAGTTTTTCAGTTTTATTTTATTGGAGTTATGGGACACTTTTGTTTGCTGTTAATTATTTTAATTTTTTAAATTTATTTTAAATTTTTAAATCTTAAATATTCAATTAAAATCTTTAATATTTTTAATTTACTGAATTTTCTTGTGTTACTGAGAAGATGTGACAGCTT
>NW_004524695.1:3882575-3920464 GCF_000260255.1 Octodon degus | reverse complement strand
TGATGTATAGCAACTATAGTAGAGACTGTTACACATCATATTTATTCTTAGAACCGGGAATGCTTCTTTCTGTCAAACTATACTATAATTGGTGAAATCATTCAGATAGGAGGACTGTAGTTGATTTTTTTCTTACTCTAGCTGTTCTGCTTTGAGTCTACCAGAGATGTCAAACCTTAATGGTAGACAACTGCTGCTTTTGTTTGCCAAAAAGCTTGGAATGCATAAGAAGTAGTTCTCACTCCTGGTCCATCCCATTTCATCTTTATTTTTAAAGATTTTTATTTGATATATTTAACTCTAATTCAATGTTGCTGATTGCTTTTTAATCTAAGCTTATTTATTTATTTTAATGTCTTAGTACAGGGTTTTCAGGGTCTCACTACACAGATGAGACTCCTAGTGATCCTTCTGTTTTCAGCCTCACAAGAGCTAGAGTTACAGGCATGTGCCACCACATCCAGTCTCATTCTGTCTCAGAGTGCACCGGGGGCGGGGCTTGCATGGCATGCCAGGGATTAAAGTCCCATGCCTGTGTCTGCCTAAGCAGGCACTTTAGTCTGCTGAGCTATCTGGCCAGCCTTAAGCTCTTTTATTAGCTAAAAATATGAATTCAGGTTAAAAGCAAAAGTCTGTCGGCGAGAGCTGTTAGACCTTGTAGTGAATTGAAACAGCTAATAGCTCACCTTTTGAGCTTTCTTAAAGTATTGTATGGAGAGAGTTTCTCATCTACTATGCTCTACTCATCAAACATTCCATTTCTTACTAGAAAATAATAATTATACAACTCATTTATTTTTTATTTATTTTGGTTTGGTCCTAGTACTGGGTATTGAAATCAGGGCATTACGCCTGTTTAAGCAGATGTTCAGTACCACTGAGCTACACACATAGCATGTTGCCCACTTTAGAATAACATCTGAAACATTTTGAAATGTTATTCTATTTAGTTTTACATATGGTTCTTACAACTCAATACAATAGCTCAAGAAAACGTTCTCTCTTTTACAGATAGGGAAACACAGACAGAAATTATACTTGAATGAGATAAGATAGCATCAAAATTTTCTTTCCTCAAAAAAATCTTGTATGTATATACACAGGATAGCTAAGATGATTGTACTACTAATCTTTACTGGTTTTCTTTCTTCCTTTCTTTCCTTTTTTTTTTCCAGTACCGTTAAACTCAGGGCCTTGTGCTTGCCAGGCAAGCTCTTATTCTACTGAGCTATCCCCCTGGTCGTTCTTTATTGGTTTTCTGAAGGGAGCAGCTAATGCTTAACTTTTCATTTTCACAAAGTTTTAATGTTTATATCTAGTAATCTAAACAACTACTTTGAAGACAACAATGGGCAACATAACAACCGTTGTTGAATTTTTATCAACTTGTCTTTTTAAAAATTCTGTATTGTTTCTAATGTTTAATCTATTATTTTTATTCTCCCTAAAACTAAAGTAATTCTTCTCTTAAACACTACACTCCTGACTCAATTATTTACCTAGTATATTTGTAGTTTGCTATTAAATCTTGAAAAATAAAGAGAATAATCTCTAGGTGAACATTTCTAAATGCTACAAGTTGTAAATACTTAGGGTTTTTGAGATTAATTAGAATATCACATATAATATAAAACTATATCTATTTTATATATATGTATATATTTTACTGCCTATATTCCATAATTACATGTACAAATACATACATACTGTATGTTTTGAACAAGAACATTAATTGATGCATACAATTTATATACCAAATAATTTAAAATAGCATCTTAAATATCCTTTCCATTTCCAAGGAGTCATTGTGAAGTGTATCTCAAGTTCTATTCTATTAAAGTCTTCCCTCCAGTAACAGATTTCTATTCCAAGCATCTAAATAAGAGGCTAAACTCATAAGTGCTGACCCCTTAACTTTAAAAAAAAAATTATCAAACAAGTTTGGTGGATCAGGTAGACACTGAAAGTTCAAGAGCTCTTATGTCTTGTTATTATAGCTTAAATTTGTCTTGTTACCTTAAATTTTAAAACTTATAAACCAAAACATCACTAAATTCAGCCTTAGGTGATCAAGCTATGCAGTATTCCCCCCATAGCACTTTAAATCTTTCTATTTTTCCACAACATTGCAACTTTTAAAGTAAGACCTGTTCCACTCACTGTTTACCAATAAATAAGGAATTTATAGTAAAAACCTTGAACATAAGACTTTGTGCCCTAGCTGTGATTAAATGTGGTTGGACTTAAAATCTTGCTTTTGCTGTTGTGGTGTTTATGTTGAATTTCTAGCAGGACAACCCTGGCATTAGAAAAAAAAAGAATTCCATCTATAGAGCATATTTTCTAGGAATTATCAGTGCCAGGCATGGTTTTAAGTTGCATTTTAACAGTGAAGTGGGGAGACATTGCCCCAGATGGTGGATGTAAAATGTGCCATAAATTTTAATGAAGCAAATAAGTCACTAATAACCCTACTGCTAACATTGCTATGTTTGGGGCTGACCTTAATAAAGGAAAATTAAAAAGGCACATGTATCCCTTAAACAAGTGCCTAAGAAGCCTAATATGATTTACTCACTCAGCTATTCACACTCTGATTGCACAGCCTCTGGTCATCTGCTCAAGTACAGCTGCTTCATGGGAAACAAATAAATAAATAAATAAGTTTATTGACCACCAGATGTCCCCGTCTGTAATAAGCACTGGCAGATTTCAGGTCACTCAAAGTTCAAGCAGATTTTCTAAACATACATGTAGTTTTGGTTGCAACACTACCTTGGAAACCACACCTATGTAATTTTTCTTCCAACCAGAGCCTGGAGATTACTCTCATGCATCTTGGAAGTGGTGAGAGCTCAACTGATGGATTTCTTTTACTTGAAGCAAAATCTGACAGAGATGCTGCTAGTGAAGGATTCTGGGAAAGGGCATATGGGACCTTTTCATTTTTCATTAAAAACTTGGCAGAAGATTCCTGAGGCTAGGCATCATTGAATGTTCACTAACCCAAACAATTAACTTGGATATGGTAACTGAGCACCGTTTTCTAGTTGAAATGACCGACATCCTGGCAGGACTTACTAAGAAGCTGCAGAAAAGAACTAACATGAAATGTGAGACTTTGGAACCACATGATGTAATCATGCACACATACATCATGCCCAGATTAGAACATGCTAATATACATGTGCATTACTAAGTTCCTATAGCAGTTAGAATAAAACTTAAGAGTAGATGAAAATTCAAGGCAAATTGCTTTCAAATATCGGGCTAGGTACAGTAGCTTCATGAGCCTTAGCTAATATCTAAAGGGAGAATATATAGAGAAGGCAAAGTTCTTCATTAATTATGGTGGATCCCAACCTCTATTTTAAATAATCTTCTTTGTAATATTAATTCAAGTGTGCGGATTTCTTCCCAGATCTGATTATGTCATTCTTTCCACCTCCTGAAGTAATGGATAAAGAGCTCAACTGAGGCAGACAAGTGTCATCTCTTTTCTCGTACTTTGGGCTTAGATGATGTGATTTGTATTATCTTTGAGCAGAATTGTTACTCAGGACTCTAAGTCCCCTGCCTATTTCATAAGGATTTAGTTTAGTTAGAAGAAGATAATCACATTTAAAACCCCAGTTAATCGGGGCATGCAAATTGCAATCTATCACACAATTGTGGAAGTCAACAAGAGGGTGAAGCCTCCGCGGTCAGCAAGTCTGTGGGGAAGGGGTTTCTTCCAAAGCCTCACGCACTACTAATACACAGAGTGCCCAGCAGAGGCAGGGAATGGGGCTCTGCAGTAGCCAGTCCACGTATTACACACACTTCCCCTATTACTCCTAAATCTTTTTGGATTAAAGAAATCTAAATAGAAAAATCTACATTTTCTTCACATTCAAATTCAGGGGTTATCATCATGGATCATAAACCCACCTCAGTGCATATTAAGCATCTCAGACTCCCACACTCCTTTTTCCAGATAATCTGTTTCTTCTATTAAAAAGAAATAAACATATTCCTGTTTTTGCAGCACATACCTGGTACTCTCTCAAAATAACTCAGTTTCATGTGATGTTACATTATGTTTCCCTGAACTGTCTGATATAGACTCACAACCAGGGAATTTAGGAAAATATAGCAATATTCGGCAAATTCAACTTAAACTTGAAGTTTTGGTGGTAAAAGAAATTAAAATGTGTGAATGAAAGTGTGTGTTTGCAATCTGGGTTTCAACACCCAAAACTATATGGCAATTATTGGTTTTATACGAGAGAACTTCAGGGAGTGTTTTGTTTGGTTAGTTTTGTTTTAAGCAGGAGTATTTACTCCATATGATTTTGCATTTGGATTCTAAATTTATTTACCTACTTACATTGTTTTCCTTTATCTTTAGTCTCCAGCAAACAAAAACTTCATTATTTCATCCAAACAAATAACACTGTTTTCCAAATCACACAGGTCCACACAGCTGAACAGAACCTTCCATTTGCCTGTAAGATGTTTTAGGAAAGCAAGAATTTAGATTGCTGTGTTGCAGATCTAGGTCAGGTTACTTGTGATTGCAACAACTCGCAAAGTAGAAAAAGTAAAACATCAAAATCTCTTCAGCGATGTTTTTGCTCACTAGGAAAGACTTGAGGATTGTTTACAATCTTTTTGCATTACCCACCCAATACCTTCAAACATTTTTCACTTAAATGTTTGAGTTACATCTCAAAATCATGCATGCCTCAGGATCCTTCTATTTCCTAATGGTCTAAAGAAAAATTATTGTTTGATTCTGTGATGAGTGCTGATGAAGACACAGTATCAACTGGGTAGTTACCTAAAATGCTTACTTTCCAACATTCAATAATTTAGAGAGTATTAGACTAAAACATATAGCATATTTTCACATAAAAATAAATTTTGCATAAAATTCTTTCTAAAATAATGTTTAAATTAATTTTAAATGTGGCTGATGAGGGAGACGTTGAATAAAGGTTAAAGAAAATACTCTTCTATCCCACACATAAAACTTTCAAAACAATGTTTCAACCTTGAATGATCCAATGTGACATTAGAAATGTTAAGACAAAGAGTCTTACTCACAATCAAGAAGGTATGACTAACACACTGCTTTTCAAGTTACCTGGTAATGAGAAGAAAAATAGAGAGCTAAGAGCTTAGCAGAACTTCTTTACCAAATCTCAGGGATGAGAGTTTTCAGCATGGTGTAGATGACAATTTACTGAATCTGGGGCCAGGTGGAAGCTGACAGGACAGAACCCAGAGACCCTGCACTCCGTCTTACTTATGGCTGGGTTTCTCACATCTACCCCTTAGACGTGTTTAATTAGCCAAGTCCTGTTGTGTCTATTTGTTAGATGTGGATACAAATGGATAAAAGTGTCTTTTCATCTCTTTTTATCAGTAGTTCCCTGAAGCCAAGGCAGGTGTCTGTGGGATTAAACATAATTACAAAGGGAGAGGCAGAGAGAAGACAGTGAGAAAATCACTCCCAAAAGCACTGGAATTGGAGATTGGGAGCAGGTGCTGTAGGAGGCCCCAAGTAGCCAGCTCATTTCAGCCACGGTGGTGTGCAAAGGCCCACATATTCACCCTTTCAACCGAGAGGGCGCTGGCATCCTGAGACAAAGCCAGGATCCAGGATGGCTGCCTCAGCACCATGGCTACCAGGGAAACCAGACCCTGCTTCTCACTGTCGCCTTTGTTGGGCGGGAGCCATAGGAAACAAAATGCCATTTCTTACCATTGTGCAGGCACATGCATAAGATCCTCTTCTTGGCTTATCATCATGAATTACCAATTACCCTTTATTAGATGGAGGAGCAGCAGCAGGTGACTAAGCCCTACAATTTCTACTTTATGGTTCTGTATCCCTTTGTTTGGGTTTTCAGTTTGGGACTGACCTCTCCAGTTAGTGTATTCCTATTGTGAAGAAAATTCTATGATCCCATAGAAAAAAGCCGTTTTCTTTCTCAACTCAGAGAATCTGACCCATGGTTCGACTGGAGGAGGGAGAAAGCACTGAAAGGAATAAGGACAAAAAGGTCCTTCTTTGGCTCTGGAAGCACCTGGCCTGCACAAAGGGGAACACAAGCCTTCCTGCTCTCACCCAACCACTGTGCCAGGATGCTGTCTACCCAAGCTGAGCCACCGAGGCACTGTCTGCACACATGGAGGAGCAGTGTGCACAAGACTTCCAGGACAATGGCACTTTGTCCAGATGTACCTACAGCGCTCCAGCACTTAGAGAATGAGAGGGACGAGGCAGTTCAGTTCTCCTGATGACTCTGAGCTTTTGCGAGGCAACCAAAGAAGATTGTCAAAGACAATTGATGAGTTGTTTTGAGGAATCCTCAAAGAGGAAGTGTTCTTTTAAGACCTCAGAAAGAAGAGTGTCTCCATTTTGTAGCTTGCGCTTTTGGGTTTTCTTTTCTTTTCCTTTCCTTTTCTTTCTTGTTTTCTTTCTCTCTCTCTCTCTTTTTTTTTTTTTTTGAGAACTTTGGGAAAACAATGTCAGCAATACAAATTATGATAATAAAAGACAGCCAATGAAGCTATCTTTTTCTCATATGTCAGGTGTACAATTTACTGCATAGTGATGTGTGTTATTGCATAGTAGGGATATTCTGCTTATAAGAAAAAAGTGTCTGATTTTATACTTTCTGTTCTATCAACTAGAAAAATTGAAATGAACTGAGCATATGTTGATGTATAGAATTATAATATCACTTTATTATGCAACTATCTAGTTCAGATCTGTGCTCAACTAGTCTTCTTTATACACCATTGTGTATCTGGCTGCTCTAAGCCCAAATATAATATTCCAGGAATGCTAAGACTTATAGTTTGATAGACATATATATTTCTGTCATCAGGATGGAGTCTTAAAATGGACTTATAGTAACATTTTGCCATTCTGAGATAGGTAAATTTAAGCCAGGCATAGATCATCAAAGGCATCTTGGTTACTTTTCTCATTGACTGAAACAAAATGTTCAGTGTCTACCAGTTAAAGGAAGAAAGATATATCCTAGATTTTGGCTTCTAGAGGTGTCTGTCCATCACTGTGGGCTGCAAAGCAGGTGGGCATTGCAGAAAAAGATCGCAGGCGAGAAATGCTCCATGGAAGAACAGGGAGGAGGCAGCAAAAACTAGCAGCAGCAAAGATTATTTTTCCTTTTATTCCACACCCAGGTTGGTGCTTCCATCCTCAGGAAATCCATTTAGCCATACACAGAACTATGCTAATTAAATACCACACATCCTTGATCCAGTTTCATATAACTGTGATCCAGCCAACTCCCAACAGCCCCATCAATGACCACATGAGGTTTAGGGTGATACTAACTACAAACTGCAATAGTAGGCTATAAAGTCGTCTCATCTGAGATGGCCAAACACCTGTTGATGTGTCTATGTAGGAGCATTTACAATGGGGTCAAACATTTTCATATTCTGTGCCCATCTGAAGAGATCTATCTGTAGATCTCTTTCTTAGACTTCCTGGTACCAAATATACAAACATTTTGCTTCCTAATTATGGGCCATTCAGCCAAATTAACTGATGCTCATGAATTAATGTAGATCCGTACATTTGGGCATCTTCCAAGTAAAGTGAGAAATCATGTGCAATGTCAAAACTTCTGTCCACTGAAAGGATTTACTTTTATTACTATTCGTTAAGACTTCCTAAGGGGTGCCTGTGTGTTTCAAATACCTACTTTTGTATAAATTGAATACATCATGCACAAACATTTCTAGGTCTGGACCCAGGTTTTTATTCTTCAGCTAGCTATTCCCAGAGCATTATCCATAAGTGATCATTAAGAAATAGATAACAGGGTGACAGGAAGAAGAGCCAGAAGAATCTGTCTCAGTTCCTCACATAACTCATTTGTGCCTTCAGGGGATGCTCAGGACCATGCTGCCCAATGCTACTTCAGCTTTGTCACATAACACTGCTGTGCAGACCCACTGGTTGGTGAGTTATAGAGCACTCCATCTACTATGAGTACCTAGGGTTATGCAAGCACAGGTGCCTATACATAAGCGTTCAGTCTCCACTAGCTCCTGGTTAAATCCAGGAGGCATTTTTCAAAATGAGAATGATTATCTGCCAAAAATGGCATGGCTTTATTCTAAATTCATATGCTACACAGTGATTAAGCCTTGCAGCTTCACAATGCTTTCTCTCAACATGCTCATCTGTTATAGATGTTTTGGGAATCCCAGTCAGCTAGGGTGATGCAGCCCATGTGTGAGAGCAGCTGAGGGAGTGATTTGGAGCCATGACAGAGCCTTCTCTTGTGTTAAGTCCCACACAACGCTAGCATTATTTCTTACAACTCCTAAGATGGATATGCATAGTTTTCAAAATCCAAAATGACTCACAAGGCATTTTAGCCATCTTTTCTCCTAGATTAGGAAGTCATGTGGAGCACCTTCCCCTCCATGATGGAAAAGACTCTGGGGCAGAGCTCTAGATGCTTCACACAACGGCAAGTTCTGCAGGCTGGTCTGGTTTACCTTTTAACCTTGAGCACACATATTTCCTTATGCAATATCTACAGTGGGTGCTGTTTCCTGTTCCTTATTTCCAACAGCTTTATCTCAATGTGGAGGTCTCATATGAAGTCTTTTTGAGTGAATAATATGGCTACTTCTCTTGAAGATGAAATTATAACAGAAGAATGGAACACAGATATATGCATTAGACAGATATATATCCCTTAGACAGAAAAGTGAAGGTTATTTCTGGTCCTACCAAATAAAAAGTAATGTGTGACTTATATTCACTTATAAATGTATAAAAAATAAACTACCAGATCAGTAATTGCATACCAGATACATATCAGGACTCGTGTTCATTTTTTTCCAGTAAATAAGTTGCCTCTGGCACAACTAGAATAGGAGCCACAGCTTAATTAAGTTCCAAAGAATTTATTATATTTCTCTAAGGTTTTTGTTCAGGAAAAACAAGTGAAGTTGAGGTTGAATAGGATGGGGTAGGAATCATAGCCTTTGTGTCCTTTGAGTTCTTTAAAGTAGCATATTTAGGAAAAAGTCTCTCCAATCCTGACTGGGAAGCTCAGTTTGCATAGCTGTCTTCACACATTCTGTTTCTGCTTCTGTTGAACCTACACTAACCAGCATAGCTGTTCCGTTCTAAATCTGCTGCTAATCTCTTCTCTTTGACCACTAATCTAGCTCCCGCAGCATGACCTTCTACCAGCCCTGGTAATTCATTTTCTGCAACTTTTACAAGGAGGCAGAAGTTCTATATTACCTTCTAGATTGACCAACATCTATGGTGTATGTAACTTTTCCAATTTTGCTATAGTCATGTTAGTCCATTTGAAAAGTGTTCTATACTATTAAGCTGTTCAGTATGGCACTTGCAAAAGAATAAGCATGCTATAAACATTTTTTTAGCTAGATTAGTGGTCAAAGAGAAGAGATTAGCAGCAGATTTAGAGCGGAACAGCTATGCTGGTTAGTGTAGGTTCAACAGAAGCAGAAACAGAATGTGTGAGAAGAGGAAATGTTAAACATGGTCCCAGAGGGGCATACTGGAGAGACGCTGAATCCACTGAGTGAAAGACACTGAGTCAAGCCCATCTGCAGAGCTCAGGTAGATACCAGAGAAGATATGGGAGCCACAGTTACGTTCGACCAACACACTCACTGTCCTTGCATTCCTGAGTCAATACTACAAGAAGATACATAAGGGTGAAAAATATATAAGTAAAACAGAGAATCAATGTTACATTATGTGATACTCCGGTAGACATGTTTACCACTTACCAGTCCAATCACTTAAATTCAAGATGTCCAGAAATTCACATTTTTGTTAATTTTATAGGATAACAGGAAATGTAAAAATGATATCAAATGTATTCAAAATTTTTGGTATATTGCATCTTAAAATATTCAATACACAGCACGATGTTATAATCTAGACTGTTTCACGGTTGGTTTTTTTTTTTTTTTTTTGCATTATTGTCTTCTTTGAACAACATGCTTCACAATGTCATGTTGGCCTTTCTTCTTTTTCCCCTGTGGGTGGTATAATTTCAATCGGATCTTTACACACTAAACATAATGGTGAAGACGTTGATAATGGACATCCTGGTTAGCATTCCATTATCTCATATTTTTCAATTATTTAGCTTAATAAGCCTAATCTAAATTGTAAATGACTTTTTGTACATCCTTGACTTGAATGAATAACAAATGAATTCCACATTGTTTGTTCCTAAAAATGTATAAATATTTTACATTAAGTTTTTCCTTTCTTTTTGATTATAAGATAGCTTACTGGATGTTGGTCAACTTGGTCAATAACAAGTGAGTTATAACCAATGACCACTACTGGAATTTTTTTCTTTTCCTTTTTTCTTTCAAGTTCTATCATTTATTAATTATGAATAGTTGTCTTTCCTTTTCATACTATAGACGTTTCCTCTCTGATAGCTAAAATTTTCCCTTTTCAGCTTTTTCTTTTGCAGATCTTTTGCCACTTCCCTCCCAAAAAGCCTTGATGTCCCAAATGTTCCCATTTTGTATTGTATTGTACAAGAATATCACTGCTTCTGGACAAGTACAGACATTGCCTGTAGTCAGGCAATACCCCACGCTCAACAGTGGTTGCATTAGGGTCGGAGTAACTCACGTACCATGCAATAGTCTATGTAGCTGTTATCAAACACTGCGCCCTTCCCAGTGTACATTATGAAAGACCCAGTGTACCCAGATTAGGACGCACAAACCATGCAAATATGTCGAATGTACTTATGTAGGAGTTTTTATAGGTTATAGCACAAATGATAGCTTAATTTTGGCAAATAAAATTAGAGATCTAATTTAGTAAAAGAAAATAATCAAATCTTATTTTATATTTCACTAGAAATGGACATCAAAGTTAACTACAATTTTCTATTTATTTATTTATTTTATTTTTATTTTTTTAAAAATTCCAAAAATAGTAAAAAAAAAGAAAGAAAGAAAAGAAAAAGAAAAAAGCCTTAGAAACAACACAAAATTTCACTAAATAAAATTATAGTAATTCACAGTGGTTGCTGTATTGTACATTGTTGTCTTCAGTTTAGTTGTCCAGATTACTAGATGATTGGTCAAAAATATAAAAAATTTAAGTGGAAAGAGAAAAAAATTAAGCATTAGCTGCTCCTTGCAGTAGACCAGCAGAAATGAACACTGCAATTGTCCAAGATATCCTAATATATACATATATATTTCTTTTTCCCTTCTTTCTTTTCTCCTTTCCCTCATCTCATATTCTTTAAAAAAAAAAACTATGCAACATAGTCCATACAAAACAGCCACATGAGTATATCAGATGCAAAGCAGAAGCCACTGGTTAAAATGCCACCTGCCCACATAGCACTCAGAGGAAACTGTTAAGTGGTTTAAAACGCCTGATCTTTTCTATCTTTTAAATGCAAGCACAAAAAAAGCATAGGGGCTGGGGAGGTGGGAGATGGCTCAGTAGAATAAGCTCTTCCCTGGCAAGCTCAAGGGCCTGAGTTCAATTCCTGTTTCAATAAATAAATAAATAAATAAACAAACAAACAAACAAATATGCAAGCATACACTAAATAAAATAAAAAGCATTCAGTACACCTAGAAAAAAACATATCAATTGTTACAGATGCTTTTGCAAGGGACAAGGTACATAACTGACAACTATTTTGAGACAGGATGCAAAAATGTAAGTTATCCTGGGACACCTGGACACATAGGAATGGGTGACAATCACTGTGGTACACTTAGCTCAGTAGGAAATATTTGCAAGGTGCTCCTGGCAGGTCCAGAGTCTGAAACCAATGTATTCCCTGGGACCCACATCTTTCAACACAGCATTGTCTGTATCACGTTTGAAGGAAGCACATCCCCTTCCCTCCCCACTTCATCTTCTTCCTTGTTTTCCCCATCAGGGAAATATTTAATAATGTATGTCAGTTCACAAACCTATTTCCTTCCATGATTCTGGTCGCAAACCGGATTGGATGAGAACAGAATCAAATTTAGTGGTTAGTTTCAGTGTTGCCCTTAGGGAAAAGTCTGGTTCAGTTCTCATCCAATTCAGTCTGCAAACAGAACCATGGAAGGAATTAAGTTTGTGAACTGAGATAGCACCATACCTTTCTTTCTTACTAATTTTTTTTCTTCTGCTTTTTAAATTTTGCCTCTTTTACTTCTATACTTCCACAAGCTCAAATTATTACTTCACCTCTCCAGATATCTTTAGAACTAGGACTGCATTGCCTGAGGTAGAATAAGTTGTCATCCCATGGGTAGGTGTATGTTTTGTAAAGTAAACATGAATTTAGATCTTTTACATGTATAAGAACAAGAGAAGTTATAGCACTAACAGACTACTTGCTGCCTTAACCAATCTAGAATTCTTTTTTTTTTTTTTTTTTTTTTTCAGTCAACACCTTTATTTTGCACCAGTGGTCCTGGCTACAATAACTTCAAACAAAAGCCAGGCAGTGAAAGTCTGTGAAGCAGCATCTTTAAATGAGGCATAAGCAAGGGTTACAAAGGCTTGACGGGACAGCCTGGCAGTTCTTCTGATGAGCTAGCAGGGTTAGACCATCAGTGACAATCAGGCATCCTGTATGTTCAGTTATGTAATTGTGGTTACAGGGCTCGAGAAGGCAATTATAGAGCCCTGAAGCAGTTACAGGGCTGGGCAGATTCAAAGAAAAACAAGTTTTTGTTTTTTGTGGGGTT
Source organism: Octodon degus (assembly GCF_000260255.1). Classification (NCBI taxonomy): domain Eukaryota; kingdom Metazoa; phylum Chordata; class Mammalia; order Rodentia; family Octodontidae; genus Octodon; species Octodon degus. The sequence goes on along the minus strand of NW_004524695.1, from coordinate 3,907,702 downwards.
TTTTTGCAGTACCAAGGATTGAACTCAGGACCTTGCATTTGCCAGGCAAACAGAATCTAGAATTCTTAAGGAAAACTATTATGAGAACTAAAATAAAACTGAGAACTCATCTTGCCCCACTCATGTTCTAAATGTTTCAGTCACATTCTGGGATCTTACCTAAGAAAATCATTTTAGAAGGAACCACATGATTTAACCACACAGTAGCTCCCCTATCCCTCAATCCCGCACAAGGGATTGAATCGAGAGATGTTGCACTAGGCTGTATTTCCAGTACTCTGTATTTTTAAATTCTGAGACAGTCTCACTAAACCACTAAACTGCCCGGGCAGAGTGTGGACTTGGCATGCCTCTGCCGTCAGTCTCCCTGAGTACCGAGATTACAGGTGTGTGCCTTGGCATCCGCTGAAAGGAGTAGCTGCTGTCTGAAACAGCACAGTGCGTAGGCTTTCTGAGCTCTGGTTTGTTAGCTGCGGGAATGCTATGCTGTTTCTTTACAAATGACTCAATTCTGATTAGAACACAAGAAAAGAAAATGACAGAACAGTATCATGACAGAAAGGAAACCAGTCATTCAAGGGGATGAGTGAAGAGCGGGTTCTCTCCTGGATTCCCTGTGTCTCAGTCACGTTCAGCTGTCCTTTGCTATTTAGCATGAGCTGGTCGTTCAATCTTCAAATTAAAGAAGTGACACCGCCGAGGCAAAGCTAGGAATGTAAACATGCAGGCAGGTAAAGTGTGCAAAGTGTCAGAAACTGGGACAACCTACCTTCCTGTTACTGAGACGTTTACTTGCACAGGTTTCTGAACAGCCCTACGATGTGCAGTTATCCATGTCTGCTTAACAGCAGGGTTGCTTTGTACATTTTGCCGAATTCATAAGCTCCAGTTTAAAGTCAGTAATGGTATTGTTGGTGGTTTTCTCTCCCTCAACTTCTCTTAAATATTTTTTATTTCATATGTTTTGATGAAACGCTGCTGTCTATTATGCTTGAAAGCGTGAGCTGAGTAGGAAAACGCGCTTCAGCCTATTTCTCACAGAATTCCTTCGACCCCTCTGATATGTTATCTCCGTTGTTCATCCTAAGAGACATGCATGGTAAAGTTTGAAACCTGGTACTGAAAAATGAATCTCTGATATCTATTCTACTACAGTGTTACTGATATTTTATTTTATGAATACCAGCGTAATTGCTCACAGATGCATGCACTGTTCCAAGCTTAAAGAAAGGTCCTTAGAATTTTCACTTTAATCGACCCTTCGTTGGATTCCAGCAGGATCTGAATTTCGGGGAACGGCTAATCTAGCATTGGCTGTCACTGGCTCAATTTTTTCCCCACTAAAAAAGCAAGCCCTTTACTTTAAAAACTATATTTTAAAATGAAATTATAGTTTTAGAGCTGAACCAACTTAACTATTTTGATGTGTAACTATGTTTTTCAAAGATCTATTTTCAAAGGACCTTTCATTGCTAAAAGCCATGAACACATACAAAAGCAAATAGTACAAAGAATTCATTAGCATAAAAATTATTCCAAGCTCATGACATACTATTCCTGGCTTAGTCCTGAAATAAGCCTTTCCTATAAGAAGACTGGTTCTTTCTATGGAATAATATTATTTAAAAACTAAGATACTATATTTCATTTGAAAGATGATGTATTTTCTATCCAGATCCAATGTTTTTTCTTCTATTATTACCCTGGTGCCAAAGTTTTTAATTATACAGGCTTTATTGTGTGATCTAATTTCTTGTAGATCTAAGTGCCCTTTTCCCACCATCAGATATTTTTAAGAATTGCATCAGATAGTCTTGCTTGTCTACTTTCCAGGTATGTATTACAATTAGCTCTTCCATCTCTAAAATGTAGCAATTGATTTTGTTGGGTTTAACCAAGTTACTTAACTAAGATCACCTCTGTGAATTTGTGTCTTCCTATATTTGCTATATGCCCAAGGAATAAACTTGCTATCCCTGTATTACATTTCTATATTGTTATGCACATGGCAAAAGTTATGTAGTTTCCAAATTTTTCTATTTAAATTGGATACTTCCTAAAAATTAAATTATTTGATAAAAGGACTAAGAGAAGAGAAGGGAAAGAGATGAATAAAGAACTAAAATGGGGGCTGGTGAGATAGCTTAGCAGACTAAGTGCCTACTTTGTCAAGCTCAGGGACCAGGGCTCAACCCCTGGTCCCACATGCCGTGCCAGCCCCAACCCCCAGGGCACACTGAGCCATCAAAAAAAGAGAAGAAAAAAGAAAAAAAAAAGAACTAAAGCAGTATATACATGTCCCAACTCCCAACAAGGAATATGAACATTAGGTATGTTAACATGTACAAATAAAAAACAGAAATTGAGCAAAAAAATTTAAACATTAAATTCTTATAGGTGATATTTTCTTCTTAGCTATAAGCCTTGTCAACATTGACAAATAATGTTGTTAAGCTTACCTTCATCTCACTAAATATGCATTTTATTTGTGTTACTAGAAATAAAATTATACTGCCTGTATTTTGAAGATATGAATAGGACAATATGCTGCTATTATTTATTTGTTTGGTTTGGTTTGGTTTATTTTTTTGTTTTGTTTTTGTTTTACATTTGATACAAGGTCTCACTACGCAGTTCAGACTTGTAATGATCCTCTTGTCCCAACCTCCCCTACATTGGGACTACAGGAACACACAACCAACCTCAGCACTGGACGTGGTACCAGGGATCGAACTTAGAACCTTGTGTTTGCCAGGCAGGTTCTTAGATTGCTGACTTAGCTCTCCATCCAGATGCTGCTATTATTGAGGCTGTATTACAAGCCATTATTATTTTCCTAATAATAGGTTCCTTTCCAAACCTCGTCATTTTCTGGCAACATAGCCATTTATGTCATACAGAGTATGCAAATATTTTTTGCTCGACAAGAAAAATACATTCTTGTAACAAAAATGGCGAGTTCCATCAAGAAAAGTAAAACTGGACATTTCATTTATTTTCATTAATTTTATTAACATCTAAGAATGAGTTTACCTTTCATTATCTTTTTTTTTCTTGATAATAGATAAAGCTAAAGAAACTTTTAAACTGTATGAATGAATATGTGACTTTTCCCAGTTGTTGCTATAAAATTGTTGCTGTTTCTATATCTCATTTCAACAAAAATTCCATTTCCTTTATTTTTATTTTTTGTTTTCTTGAGACAGGGTTTTGCAATGCAGCTTAAGCTGGTGGCCTTAAACGCCCTATGCAGCCCAGATTGACCTCAAACTCAAGGTGATCCTCTTGCCAAAGCATCCCAAGGGCCAAGATTGTAGGTGTGCACCAACATACCGGCTTCCCTGTACTTCTTTACTGCAATACTCTACAAGTTTATGACAGAGTAAAATCTGTGTGTCTGTGTCCAGATTAACTCAGGTTGTACACAATAAGATTACTATGTATTAAATTGCCAATGAATGCTTAGGAACTTATTATTATGTCATTTTAACCTAAAAGATAGATTATTAGAGACCATAAAATAAGACCTATATTTCAATGGGCATGTGAAATTGTATAAAAGGAAAATATGAAATTATATTGAAGACAAGAGAGATAATTGTTCTGTGAATTAGAGTTTATTATTAAATAATTTTCATGAAACTAAATCAAATTTTTAAAAAGAGAAAAATTATGGTTCACCTTATGGCCAGGGCCCTTCATGTTCAGAATTCTGAATATGCATATTCAGATGCTCTTTGTTGCATTAATAAGCACATAAAATATGTATTAATCAGAACATTCAGTGAAATTATTTATTCTGTTTAACACTGTTGTTAACAAAGAACTGAAGGAGATAAAAATAGTATGAGTTAATATTATTGGAAATAATTCTAACCAATTTTAATGCCATGATCTAAAATAAATTAATCAAATACTTTGGAAAATGTAAGTCTCTGACAAATTACTGATGCTTCTGGAAATGCAAATTCTCCTCACAGAATAATGAAGTTATGGGAAGACCATATCAAAACACATATTCAGCTTTAGGACTGAAGAGTATCATTATTGTTTTCAGATAAATGTGGCACTGCAATTATACTTCAGATTGTAATTTTGAAACTGTTAAAATGAAAAAGAGTATATGTCACCTTCATCTAGAACAAGTAGAGCAATCTGAACATGCAGGGCCATCTGAACAAGTAGAGCTTAGAGCAACTCATGTAGTCTAAACAAGAAATGTAGTCTAGATTATAGTTCAGTGTAGGACGTGCTAAGCCACTAACTGCAGGCCTACTTGGAGTGGTCAGTGTAGTCTAGACCAGAGAGTATAGCCTTACAAGAGGTCTGTAGCACTCAGGCTGAAGCAGCAGTGACCTCTTGCAGGACAGTCTATACTAATGGTTTCATTTCCCTCTGCTTTTGAATCTCAAAATATCTAATTGTAGAGTTCAGTTAATTTATTCTGATGTGAGGGTCCATGCTTGTAATCCCAGCACTTTGGAAGCTGAGGAAGGAGAAATGCCATGAGTTCAAGGCCAGCCTGGGCTATGTAGCGAGGTTCTGTGTCAAAATAAAACACAAAGAAATTTATTCTGTTCTTTTGATGTCCTCGAGGTATTATTTGTTGAACTAGGATAAGAAATTGTCTTATTTTATTCAGCCATTCCTGAAAAATTTATGGTAGTCTTGGAACATTGATGTCTATTTCACATATAATAGACTCAGATTACCTTTTTGTTAACGTTAAATACCTTTACTTTCTATGTATGTGCCCAGTAAGAACCTACCAAGGAGAAGGCTGACATTTCTGCCATGGAAGAACTCAATATAAATATGACTATGGTGAGGCATCCATCTCACAGTGCAGAGTGTGTAGCACTCCAGTGAATCACAGCACTCATAGCCTTTTCCTGAGGATTAAGTAAACTTTGCCTCACAAGAGATATTTGAATTATTCTGAGGGATTACTAAAAGTTTAAAAGCTGGAGAAAATGTTGGAAAGGAAATTTCAATGAAAAGTGATGAAACATAAAAAAAATGTGAAAATGAAAGAGTTCCAGGGAGCTGTAAGCAGGGCACTGATCTCGTAGAAATGATGTTGATGGTAGGATGTAAACAAGTCAGCAACCCCAGAGCTGCCCACGTTGGGTCCACATGGTTTCTGTGGAAAGAGGCTGAGACAGCTGTTGCTTCAGTTCCTGTCTCTGGAGCCTGGGGTTAAGTCAAGGACCAGAAATAGGTTTAGGATTTCGAACGCAGAAGCTATGGCTGTTCATCAGGCTGTGAAACTAGGTGTCACCTATTTAATCTCCCACCCCTATAAAGGTTGCCACTTTGCTTCATTCCTAGTTGCCATGAGAAAGGATCCAGGTTAGCAACTCTCTCTGCTCCAAACAAATCTCCTCCCCTGATCTTCAAGTCCCAAGTGAGGGCTCAGGCTCAGGATGTCAACCTACTTTTAGAGGTAATCTGACTGGTTGGCAGCGGATGCAGTGAAAATAAGATGCAGGTCCCAGTTTCTCCTCATGGATCCTGGTATTTCCTTTGCCTATTTCAGATTCTCATCCAACTCCGGTCCCTTTTACTTCTAACAACTTCAGCCCTCCTACCAGCAGCATAGGCAGCAGCCTCCCATCAACCCCTTCCCCAGTGTATCTTCCTATACACGAGGTCATCTCTATAATAAGTCCCTGTGTCACCATCAGTGACTTCTGCTTGTTTGGCCCTTATTTATAACACCATGAACTCCATTATTTAAAGTTTACAAAGAAGTAACATGCATATTACTTTTCCTTCCTAAGAAGTTCCATAAATTGAAGCAATGTTTTCAACCTGTGGTGGACACAGGAAAGAAAGATAACAGGTCATTCTAGTTAAGAAATTTCAGTGCACAACAGGACCTGAAGAAAGAGAAGTTCATTCCTCCTAGAAAAGAAAAGAAGTAGGGAGTAAGTGGGATGCAGATTTATTCATATAGATTAAGGCTGAAAATACATCTTTATTGCAGGCTTGGTATGTAACTGAGCCTCACAAGAATGATTACCTTTCTTTTTGTAATCTTATTTATTTGGTCTTGATATGCAGCTTGGACTCATAATGATCCTCCTGTCTTAGCCTTCCCAGTGCCGGAATTACAGATGTGCCCCACTACACTAGGTTTTGGTAGCCAGCTCAGCACCCAGGGTCTGGGTCCAGCACAGCATGTGATAACAGGTATTGAATATGGATCCTCATACTTGCCAGGCAGGCTCTTAGATTGCTGAACTGTTTCCCCAGCCCATGATTATATTTGTTTGTTTATTTGTTTGTTTGTATTTTAGAGAAGGGTCTACAGGGTGTTCAGCATCTCACTACTAGATCAGACTCACAGTGATCTGCAAGTTTACAGCCTCTCAAGTGCTGGGATTACAGGCACATGCCACCACACCCATGCTCAATTGCAATCTCAGCAAACACTGGGGCAGGGCCAGCATGGCAGTCCTGGGGATTAAAGCCCTGGCCCCTGCTGCTACTTGCAGGCATTTTAATCTGCTGAGCTATTTGGCCAGCCCCCAAGATTATCTTTTCATGGGTGTATTTCTTCACCTCCAAAAAGTAGTAGTGAGTGCTGCAAATGATGTTGCAAAAAGATCTTCTCTTGGTTCTTTCTTCTGAGAGGCCCACCGCATCTTGCCACACCTACTTTCTCAGTCTTAGTGTAACTACCAAGCTCCCATGAAAAGGTTTAACATGTTTGACAAATACATTTGTTTAATATCACCATCAGATATTGATGATAGCTTCAAAGCCCCTGCCTTTCAGGCACTTAAATTTAGCTCACAGTTAATCTCAAGCTCTGTCATCTGACTCCTTTGCTTTATTTAGTTGATGAATAAAAAGATAAGACAAGCAATTCTAGCACAATTGTTTCAAATCTAAAACTATATTTATATACGGTTATTTTATACCCTGAACAATAAATAATTATTTGGAGTAGAAAGATGTAGCAAAAGATTGAGTAGGCATTTTTGACAATGCCTTGTATTAACTGTATGTGTGTGTGTGTGTGTATAGTCAATAGCAATCTCAGGAGGTAGAATTATTTGTCTTTTGCCTACACACTGGAAAGGAAGTAACTGCTTGTATTGACAATAAACTTACAGACAACTTGTCTCTAATCATCCAATCAAATCTGCTGTTTTATTTTGTTACATAAAAATCAAGGGCACAATTAAGAAATCAATGATGATTATTTTACAGCAAGTACAGTCGTCTGGCATGAAAAAAGTCTCTGAGAAAAAAGAAAGTTAATTTAGGAATGGCCATAGGCCCCCTTAAAGCTAAATAACAGTAAAATTGGTAGGCTTATTTAGAGAATGGCAAAACAATTTCTCTCATTCGTTGCACAGCCCTGCTGTGAAGATAACAACATCTACCTTCTATGGAGATAAACACTTCTAACGGAACACAAAAATTAAAAAAAAAAAAATTAAGTGATGTATACCAGCCTTTCTTCATTAGTAGTCTGTATGTTATCCTGCATGTGAATGGATGATGAAGATGCGTATAAAATAAGATACTGATACCCCACTGTAAATGTAGCAGTGAGCTAATCAGTCACAGCGCAGTACAAAGTAAGAAAGAAGTACAGTTTGAAAACATTAATATATTGCAGCATAATTACATGAAAGAGTTATCTTATTCACACAGTGTGTGTGTGTAAGAGTTGATAAAGTCGTATTAGACCAGTAAGATGTAAACAAAGCTCATTTAATTTCCAGTAGTCTTCATAAGAACACAAGGTTGGAGTGCTTTTCAACAGAGATATGGGTAAAGGAGGAATAATTTGAACAAATATCAAAATATTTTGAAAGGCATATTATGCTTTGCTTAATACTCCCACTACTAGTTATTTGTCATAATAATTAGAAGTGTAGCTACAAAAATTTCCATTACAATGCTAATTAGACTATCTAACAAATTTTGTCATCCAAACAATCAACTGTGGAGGTTTGTTTGAATAAACTGGGATGGCAATGTGCCAAGAAGTCCTATGGGCTTGTCTCCTATTCCTATAATGTTTGGGCTAAACAGATTTGGGGACACCCCTTTTGTGTCCTCTGACTGTCCTCAAACCACTAGGTGCAGGCCTTGATGGCCATCTAGGCCATCTTCTGTGTCTTGGACCAGCCAACGCTATTTTTTGGGTGATTGGATTCATCTTGCCCATACGTGTGAGTTTACAGATCTGCCACAATTATTCCATCAGGGAGAAAGCCCCCATCAGTCAACCGTTCAGGCTGCACCTGCAGACTTTCTCTACCTGTTTTTTATCTTGGCTTCTCTTTCTACCCTGATGACGTAGCTCGGGAGTGGGGGAGTGGATAGCTACTCCTGGAATCACTGGAGAAGAGAGTTACGAGCTCAAGCATCCCTTAAGGAATGATGGCCACATGGGCCACAACTTCTTCTTTAGGAAGAAAGCATGCACAGATGAAGATAGTAGAGCACTACATTCCAAGGTAGGGGCTGCCCTGCCCTGGAGAAAAGCCGGAGCATGCTCCTTTTAGATCTGCATGCCCAAGTTCTACTTGCACAGACTTCATCTTGGTGACTTCCTGAAGAATCAGTTTCCAGATGAGGAGATTAAATTCATCAAGGAAGATGGGTTACCCCTGAATAAGCCCCACAGGCTGGGCCCAGTGAGAAACTCTGAAAAGTTCACACTCCAGAAGCACAAAGTCCCTGAGGATTCTGGTGACCTTGCAGAAACTGGCCTGCATCTCCTGGTGTCCTGGCTCCTGCAAGAGCCTTCCCCACAGCCACTAGGCAGCTTTACAAATCACCCACAGTCCTTCCCCAAGCTTTCAATCAGAAGAGAACAGTAAAGTGTTTTTCAGCAAACTAAATAGATCCTCGTATATCTGAATCAAATTTCAGCTAAGTAGTAAAATAGCATTTGTTACTAATAATAGAAGTTTAAAATGTATTGTTAAAAAAATACACTCAGTCGACCATATAAAATGTAGTCTGTGTGTGTGAGAGAGAAAGAGACAGACAGACAGACAGACAGACAGACAGACAGACAGACAGACAGACAGACAGATATATCTTGAATTATATACCACTAAGTTGTGGGAGGGGATTCACTTTTTTTGCACTTCCTTATTACATAAACCTATTGCTTTCACACATAGAAATGAATACTTTTCACTTCAATAACAGACAAGAGAAGAATACAATCCATTTTCAAGGACAGAGATGACTCAGTCTTTACATCTGGGAGTCATGTCACATACAGGGTCTATGGAAAGTCCACGTCACTGTTGCCTCTTAAAGGGAATGGTTCTTAGTCATCATTATTTTCAATTTTCTCCCCTCTAGCTTATTCTTTATTATTCTTTAGGCGTGTGACCCCATATTTTGTTTCATATAGTGACATATTTTCCTTTTCTCCATCCAGTGGATGGATGTGAGTGGATATAGGGTCAGGTTGCCTCTGACCAATGACATCTTCCTCAAAGGAATCCTGGCCTTTCCAGGTAGCAGAAACAGCTGATTTGGGAAAGGGGATCATGGGGAGTAGACACATGAGGGCTTGGGGAGAAGCTGTACTGCAAATATGCACAGAATGAAGGACAAAGGGAATCTGATTTAAAATTAAGTCTTTGCAAGGTAACTCAGGCCTGGGATTTGGGGTGACACTCTAGTCCACTCATGAAGGGTCCAGGTTTCAGGCAGCAATCAGACTAAAGACAACTGGCATTCAGCCCTGGCGAGGAGCAGGGACAGAGGGTTATTTGTTGAATGAGCCAGCCAGAGAGTACCTTGTGCTGAGCAGGAGCTGGATTAAGTGTGTGCATGCTTTCCTGTCACAAATGTTTTATTGTGTGCCTGGGCAAGTCATTCTCACTTGTTAAGGAACAGCCAGGGTTTTGTTCTGTAAGGGCTTAAAACAAACTAAAAAATCAGAGGGGCTTAGTTTGCAAGTCAGTACGAGGAGGAAAAGTTCAGGCTTATAGCTCTTTTTTGTTTGGATTGGCTCTTTCACTTTTTGAATAGATAACCTCCTGGCGATTTCAAGTCTTAATGTCTTTATGAGCTCCAAAGTGTTATTTGCGCTGATAATTTAAAAAGTTAGATAGAAAAAAGAAATGTATTTCTTTATCTTAGTATAAATGTCAGACTGGTAAAGTGAATCAGTGCATCTCAGCACTGATGCTCCAAATAGGCTGAGAGCAGACAGCAGAACTGGGGAAGGAATCTGCACCTAGCGATATGTGGCCTTCATTCATGGACATGCCCCATTTCGCAAAATATAAAACCTTCACAGATTCAGTTATTGATATGCCATTGATTCAATAAAAAGCATATCAAATAATGAAAAAAATATGATTTCTGTTCCATAACCATACACTCTTCTGTCTCTACTGTGCAAATTTCTCTGCATCTATCCTCCCCTCTCAGGACTGTATGGTTCCTACTGAAAATTATTCATTGCTGTCACGTAATCAGAAAACCTGGTGTCTGGCCCCAGCCATGGTTTAACTCTGTCTCTGCTTGCATAGGTGTGCTCTCTCTGGACCTCAATTTCCTCATCTGTCAACTGTGGACACGCTAACAGTCCTTCTTATCTAATAGAGTTGCTGAGATTTTAAAAAAAAAATGATAAAATTTAAGACATTTTGTTTGGATTTGTGAATCTTGAGAGTTGTTATAAAAGTTGTTGATGCATTCAAATATACACGTGATGGAAAGATACAAGGGAAAGAGCATTCGGGAAGATCAGAATTGTAGCAAAGAGCCCGGATTTGTTATGCATTTCACCCCAAAGTGGAGCATTGGGGTGGATTTCCCATCTCTCTTTAACTCTGGGCAGGTGAGATGAGGACCCAGGAAGAAACTCAGAGAATTTTGAATACATCTATGGCTTTGGGGAGAGTCAAGAGTCTTAGTCCTGATTTACAACTAATAAAACTAAAGCAATCGTAGAAAAAAATAGAGATGATTTTCAGTGGATTTAGCAGCAGAGAAACAGGTGTTTGCCAATGTCCAGAAGTAGGCTATGAAGAAAAAGGTGAGCCGCTCTGCTCATTAAGTACTGGGACTTCTTAGAGAGACAGCATGCTAAATGCCTCAAATTATATGCAGGGTTTCTTTTTTTAATCCTACATTTATTTACTTATATGGTACAGGGTCACACTTCATAGCTCAGACTCATAGTGATATGCCTGTCTCAGCCTCCCCAGTTCTGGGATTACAGCTGTGAGCCACCATGCCCAGACTTGGTGGCAGGCTTTGTGTGCCCAGGGTGCTGGGGCAGGTACAGCATGTGGTACCAGCGATCAAACCCAGATCCTTGTGCTTGCCAGTCAGGAGCTTAGACCACCAACCTATCTCCCCAGCCCCCCAGGCAGGGTTTCTAAGAGCATCTGGAAGAATCAGAAGTGGAACTGGAATAGAGGTACCTCCTCCCAAAACACAAGTCTCCCTGACTTTCTGAGACTGACATCCTATGACAGTGCCCAAAGAGAGACAGTGACAGTATAAACTACCCACAATCCCAAGGGAAATAAAGTCACTTCACCAGGTACGAGTGCCCTGCTCCCTTTCCCATCCTTCCTTCGCAAAATGACACTATGGCCAGAGAGGATATAGAAACAAAAAGAGAGCTCTTTCTTTTAATGAAGCATGAAAGCATTTGTTAATGTTTTGGTCTCAACATCCTGTACTTTCTACAACACTGCTTGGTGATTTACAGCTGAGAGTCGAGAAAACACGCAATTTGTCTATGCCTCTCAAGAGAGGTAGACACCTGCTCATTTCAACTTTGAATACATTTTAGAGAGGCAAAAGGAACATTATGAAGTTACCATATGTCTTGATCAGATTTTAAATTATCTTTGTCCATAGTACTATTTATTTGTGGCTAACTATCTTTTGGTACATTAATCACTAACAACATTCATTAAAATAAACCTGAACCTTGAAAGACAGTCTGGATCAGAGAGCAAACACTCAAATTCAAAAACATCCCTAAGCAGTCACTGAACACCCATATCGTGTACAGGTAACTCTACTAAACACCTTCAGGAAACAATAAAGCAGAGCAAAATTCTATCACCTTGGATTAGTTCACAGTACAATTTCAGCACACAGTTACATTGTAATATGGCAAGTTGTAGGCAATTTCACAGTGATTTATTAGCTTTCCCCAAATCATGGAGTTCAATTAACCTGTTATGGGACCAGAGATATAAGTCTGTCATCCTTGGAATGTCTGTGTGTGACTGTTCTTGCCTCTCTAGCCCTAAGCACAGCAATCAAGGAGGAGCAGCATCTACTCTTTCTTTCAAGTACCTTGAGAGCACATCTTAATTCTCAGGTTTCAGGAAACTGGGGCACACTCTCATACAATCTCGCATACTCTGCCCTGGCCGATGACATGAGCAGGCTGAGTCACTTCAGTGGACAGGTGAGAGTTGGGTAATGGGAAATGACACCATTTCTAACAACAGAGCCCAGGGTCATACAGAGTGGGCATCAAAGAATCTCCTCATAAAGATCACTAGGTATACATCACTTAGAGAAGGAGACCACAAATAGCGGTGCACTTATGATGATGGTGAACCAATTCAAAGACAAGCTTTCCAGAGAAGAGAGGATTTCCAAGTTATTGAGATCAAATGTTACAGTTTATTATGAGTTGAATGATGATCCCACAAAGAAATTCATTGCTTATTCCAAAAATAAGGAATCACTTCAGGAACCTGATCAGCAACAACAAAATTATTATGTTAATTCATCTGTGACTCCCAAACTATGTCTATATATTACCTTGTTGGCATTTAAATTTTAAATTCAGGCAAAGGGTAATGATGTTAATCTACCACACTTGGATGCAAAGCTTGCTGTAGTAATTTATTTTATGAATTACTTACTTCCAAGTTCAAAGCCCAGTCTCACTGATAGGAAAATCCAGCCATATTTGGGTTTAACAATGCTTCTTTTAGCCAAATATAAAGTCACATGTCTTTAATCTCAGCACTCTGGAAAGCTGAGGCAGGAAGTTCACAAATTCAGGCTCAGAGTGGGTAACTCACTGAGACATCAAAACAAAAAAAGGGGCTGGGGAACACAGTTCAATGAACCAATACTGAAAAAAGAAAAAGAAAGAAAAAGAAAGAAAGAAAGAAAGAAAGAAAGAAAGAAAGAAAGAAAGAAAGAAAGAAAGAAAGAAAGAAAGAAAGAGAAAGAAGAAAAAAAGAAAAAGAAAAAAAGAAAGAGAAAACCTAAAAGCTTCCTCTTGATCACCAAAGCTGGGGATGGCCATTGCCTCACCTTCTAGTGAGCATAAGACTCCCCCAGCATCTCTTTTCTGTAATTGCCTCTCGGCTGCTCATGACCCAGTCCCCCAAGCTCCCTTAGAGGACGGTGACACTGTATGTACATCTGTGCTGCATACCGAAGTCCCCTGCAGGGCTTGGAGGCCTGGATTTAGGACCCAGTCCCAGGCCTGTGCCCACAGACCTCCCTCCTCCCAGGGGCCCGACACAGCTGTTCTAGGCGTGTGCCTAGAGGCTGCCTCAGTCTCCTGGACCCTTACCCCCATGTGGCCTCCCCTTCTGCCTTTACTCCCTGCCACTGCTCCATTATCACCCTCCAGACAATCTTGCAGGTTTGACTTGCTGGGTTTTCTAAAAGCCTAACTGGAGTCCACCTCACTGGCCAAGGTAAAAAAAGGCATTTTGTGACCAACTGTTTTCTTACAAATTTACCATGTTATACATTTTCTATTTGCAGATCTCACTACTAAGCAAACAAATATTTTCACAGAAAACAAACTGGCTGTCAGTGAGATTCTTCATATATCCTTGCTTTTTTAAAAAATGTGTTTGGTTGTTACAGGATCTCACTATGCAGCTCGGACTCAGTGCTCCTCCTGTTTTCATACTCCCCAACGCTGGGATTACAGATGTACACTACCATGCTCAGACTCTGTTCTGCTCAGCCCACCCTGGGGACAGGGCTGGCACGGCCTGTGATGCCAGGGATCCAACTGCAGTCCCTGCACTTGCCTAAGCAGGCACTTTAGTCTGCTGGGCTATCTGGATGACCCCATTTCTTTGCTTAATATTCCCTTCTTTCCCTGTCTGAAAGAAAAAGGAAGGAAAAAGAAAATTCTCTGCCTTGAGCTGCACTGGTGGCCACCAAGGACTACAGCCAAGCCAAGCCTATGTCACTCTCTGTGAAATGATTTGACCTCCCTGAGGAAGAAGGAGCTAGAGCAGCCTGCTCTGCCATCCCAGTCCACAGTTTCCACACCCCAGGCTTGTAGAGGCAGGGAGTTGGGGACATATTGGGAACATCTTTCTTGGCCCAGAACAAAAGCTGCTTGCCAGATGTGTGTGGCTTTGCCTGCGGCACATCCACGAATACACCCCATATAAATTGTGGCTGTCTTGAGTTCACATTAAGTAGGAAAATCAATTAGAGAGAAGCCAAGGCCTTAAGTGGGGGAAGACCCTTCTGGTTTCCATGAAATGGCTTTTTCTGTTTCTTTAATCAAATGGCAGTTGAATCCATCTATCCAATCCCTACTGCTCCCTGTCCTTGCTCATTCTGTTTACTCATGAAATCAGGGAAACAAAGACATGAAATCCTTTTGTTTTTGTTCCATTTCTCAAGTACATCCAGCTTTGTTGCTGACATGTGGTCGATTTGACCCTGATGTACTTCTGAGAACTAGGAGCAAGGGTTTCAAGAATTACCTCCTAATTTGAAAACTGCAGCGTGTGTGTGTGTGTGTGTGTGTGTGTGTGTGTACCACCGACACAGATATGCACAGGCGCATGGACTCTCTCAGGGCTGGTGTGCAGAGAACTGGCCCCTGCCTACCATTTTATTACTGTTTGCACATTTAGTACAGAGCCGCGGTGAAGGCCTCAGTGTCTGCAGCAGCTCCGGCAATTAGCTCTGAATGAAACAGTCATAAATAGTAATTAGCCATTCCCTCAGTCATGTCCCAAAGCCTTTAAAAAAAATCCACAGAGAAATGAATGCATTCTTTTCTAAAGACTCATTACAGGCGCGCCACCCACTTGCCGCGATCATGACACACAAGCTGCAGCGAGAGCAGCTTTGTGGCCGCTACCCAGAGAGCATGTGTGAGTTTCCAACAGGGCACCAAGGGCCAAAGATGGTCCAGAGGGGCGGAGAGCAGGCACAGCAGAACCAAGGGCAGAGAAACATTTTCTGAGGTAGAGGATATGTGCAGGGTCCACAGCCTAAAGGACATAGGCTTGCCCTGGAGCCTGCTCTGCTCTGCTTCAACAGGGAGGAGACACTGCTGAAGGACCTCACTCATTCTCCTTCACTCACCTGTGGACTTGCTCAGCCTTCATTTGTGCCTGCGACCTCCTGGTCCTCCTTCAGTGACAGAAGCCCAAGAATGGAGCATAAGGTCTCATAATAATTTAGCCCCATTTCCCTTCTTGGAATGTTGATTCTGAGGCCCTGACAGCATATCTCTGCATTACTAGGAGATTCCTGAGAGCAACAATTAAGTCTTGTCATCCAATAAACAGACATGCAGCACCGGTGATGTGCTGAGCAGCCTGGATGGGATCCTTCTAATTCACACAGTCAGAGGTCCACAGCAGGCCTTGAAGGCCTATCTGGATTTTCCCCTTGGCTTCAGTTGTATCTCTTCTGTTCCATTTCAAGCAGATTTATGAACAGCAAACCCCTGAGCTCAGCTTTTTTTGTGCCAAACATGTACAGACCAGCATAATCATTCACAGGGCACTTATTCAGATCTCTCTCAGAAACAGGGTCCCGGCCCAGTCAGGGCCTTGAACAACTGGCAGGTAATATTTCTTCAGTTCTTGGGATGCTCTCAGGGTGTCTAGGAGCTGGCATCAGAGTTGCAAGTGTAAGCTTCCTTTCAGGACCTATGTCCACCCCACACCTTTGTTCTCTAGCTGGTCAGGCTATTATGTGCATGATGCTTCCTGCTGCTGATTGGGTCCACCTGCCAGAGACTGCCTTGTGCAAGTATGGAGGGTGAAGTCCCACACCTGCGTCCCAACACTCACCTAGCCATGTAGAAAATATGGGAGACTGGAATTGTTGCTTGGTCTCTGTAGTCAGGAGTTCTCAGTCCTGGCCACGCATTAGTCACAGTTGAGCATTTTAGGTAACTAGTATCACAACCACAACTACCAGTATTGTTTTTCTTAACTGCACATAGCCACTTATGTTTTCAGGACAGGAAAGGACTGCAGACAACTTGAGATAAATGAAGATCCCACAATAAAAACACAACTACAAAATACATTAGGAAAGGAAAGGAAAGGAAAGGAAAGGAAAGGAAAGGAAAGGAAAGGAAAGGAAAGGAAAGGAAAGGAAAGGAAAGGAAAGGAAAGGAAAAGAAAGGAAAGGAAAGGAGGGCAAGGCAAGGCAAGGCAAGGCAAGGCAAGGAGAGGAGAGGGATCCTGTTGCAGTTTCCTGAAGTCAGGAGCACTAGGGTGAGATTTTAGTGTAGGTACTTAAAGAATGTTCCCTATCAGCCTTCTGCTATTTGTCATAAGATCCAAACAACAGTTTGAAACCTTGGATTTACTCACCTGTGTAAGCACGCTTTCCAGAGCTGCTGTGAACCTTTAAGTGTATAACACAGATAATATACTGCGAGCACAGTAAAAACGCAATCAGCTTGCTGTGATACCCAATTTCCTTCCCGTGTGCTTTGCCAACTCTCTGGAAGCTGTGAGGAAGGGTTGTGCAGACCTGAGTGCCTGAGTAGATTCTGACTCCAGAGTGGTCATCTGTCCCCCTCCTCTAGGCTGGTGCCTGACGTAGCAGAGTGTCAAAATCATGAAGGAGGTTTTTCCATCTGGAATATTTTCTAACTTGCATTCAAACAACCAAATCAACTGATCTTTCAAGATCTTTAGCAAATGTTCATATGATCCTTCCAAATTTTTTCCTCATCAGAACTTGCAGTTCATAGAATATCACATGTATCTGGAAATAGATAAAGTTGATCATATACTATGGCTTTCTTTATGATCTGATGGTATATTAACTATTAACTCACCTTACTATTATTTACGTCTTTCCTCTCTAAATAAACAACATGTTTCTCCGTACCGATTTTCATCTGTACTTTGCAGAGCTTGGAAAGAGATGTGATATGTGGCAAATGCTAAGCAAATAAATAGTGTGATAAGGGAGGAAAAACATCCTACTTCAATATTAGTATAGCCTGAAATGGATAGAAATGTCAGTATCCATGTCAATGCATAGAAGGTTCCTAATTGGTGAAAACAAACATTGTGCAAGTCAGCAAGCAAAAAGACAGAAAAATAATGCAACAAAAGTTACAGTTTGGAGTTGTGGGCTCTAATTGCAAGTCTATTGATAACCAATTTAATACCTTGGGTGATCAAGTTACCTTTATGGTTTTTAGGTGTTGTAGAATGAGAGAGTTGTGCAGTGATTTATAAACAGGTTTTCTACCTTTACTATCTGTATTTGTGACTCTCAGCTTTTTAAATGCAAGTGTGCACAGTCACAGATATCGAGAACTTCCCAGAAGAGACCATTATTCTTCAGAGAATAGATGATAAAATTATGCAGAAGTGGGAGTTCAGGGAAAAAGAGAAAATCAAACATGGAGGCAGAAAAGGAAATAGTTTGCAAAGAAACTGATTTGTGGGTCTCTACTGCCCTCCTCAGTGAAAAGGACAGTGGTGGGGCTGCAGGCTCATCAGCGTGGGGCGGAGGAGGGGCCTCTCCTTACAGCTTAGCCGGGACACACCACAGAGCTGGAGTTTCCTAGGGAAAACAGCTTCAGCACTGTGGGTCAAGTGAACTGTTTCTCAGCTACCAATATGCTCCTTAGAGTTAAGTATACTAATGTGAAAACTAATCAAATCATCTTGATAATTATTCAAATGATCATGATCATGCCATGGCTATGCCTAAGCCAACAGGGTGTGTGGGGGGGAGTGTGGGAGTATTATGAGAAAGACACAGAGAGAGAGAGAGAACGAGAGACAGACAGACAGACAGACAGACAGACAGGCAGGCAGACAGAGAGACAGACAGAGACAGAGAGGAGAGAGAGAGAGAGAGAGAGAGAGAGAGAGAGAGAGAGAGAGAGAGAGAGAGAGACTTAGACACATTTTGAAAACCTACTTCTCACTCTCCATTCAGCTACCCACTTCCTTATCTGGTGACTCTTCTAATAAATGGTTTCTATTTTTGACAAAGCTACCACTGGCTTCTAGCAATTTAGTGAGTCACTAAGGAGCCTCCCTGCGGGAAGCTGCTTGTATAAGTGACTGCCTCCACCTCTCTGAAACTCTCTTCCCCACCATATGAGGGGAGGCTGGTCCTGTCCTCCCTTCTGCCTTTGTCACGGTTGCATCTTCTCATCCTGCTTCGCCATGCAAAGCCCATTTCTAGTTTTGCTCTTCTTGATGCTTCCTATACGTACTAATCTTTGTCCCTATTGACTTGCGCCATCACACACAGATGGTAGAAACATGAATTCTCCTCTTTGTCTAGCACTATTACCAAATCCCACTCAAATAAAAGACAAGGAGTCAACAACTCAAATGAAAAAAGAGAACAAGATGGAGACGGCATAATAGGGTAAATTTTATCTCCTTTTAAAAAACTGACAGCAGTCACATTTTTGTGGACACGGTAGTAGTAAGTTATTTATAAAGAGTGTAGGCTTTCTTTAGAAGAAAAATAAAGTCTTAGGAAATAAAATGTGATTAGTGGCTATACCAAGAAGTGATAGTATGGAATGATGTAACAAGATAAATTTTACTGTATGATAATAATTTTGAAATCATATCAAGACAGAACCAAATATATAACCTTAGAGAAGTGAAGTAACTAACACAAATAAACATGATGGTCTTCGCAAGTGAGGTTGATTTTGTATGCTTTTATGTGAGACCACTGAAAACCAGCTGGTTATACAATGAAAGGAAGAAAAGAAAAAACAAGAATTTTTTATTTTTATCTTCACTTTTTTTTTTTTTTTTAGTAAAGGTCTACAGAGTCTTACTACACAGATCAGAGTCGTAGTGATCCGCCTCCCGAAGACTGGGATTACAGGCGTGCAGTCTCAATCGCCTTCTCAGCCAGCCCCGGGGAATGGGCTGGCACAGCAGACTGGGGATCAAACCTCCAGCCCCTGTGTCTGCCTAAGTAGTCGTTTTAATCCACTGAGCTATTTGGCCGGTGCTACAAGAATTTTATTTTGAAGAGAAACTGAACCTCAGTGCCTCACTCTCTCCAGCTCCGGCTGACCCCTCTCAAGCTTCCCTTGTGCTTTCCATGCCCTATTCTGTACACCTTGCTCCACTGCAGCTCCTTGAAGAAAGAGGTGTGTCTTTCAGTTTTATTTTCCTTCTGTGCCCCTGCACCTTTCCAAAGGCCATGGACCGCGGCCCCTGACAGATGCTTTGGGAAGTTCTCACACTAAAAGTCCCGTGGTTCTCACAGGCCCCACACTTCCAGAAACCCTGGAGCACATGCAGTATTCCCATACAAGGAAAAATTGCCCTGCCCAATGTATTTTGAGAACAATGGACCACATGACATTAGGCTTAGTGTCCTGCATGCCCAGGATGCCAAAGACTGCAAAGCCTTAAACTTTCTTACAATGTTCAATGTTAAGATTCTTAATCTGAGCTATATAGTAAGAACGTGCGCCAAGCAATTAATGTTTTTTAAAAAAAATTTAAAAAGTGATTCTAAAACCCACAGCTACCATTTACAACTTAGTACTAAGAGGCTGTTTTGGGGTTCAACAGACCGCTCCATATGGCAGTACAAGTATTTTGTTGATGCTCAGAGTAACAAGAAGAAAATAAAAATACCGTATAATAAATTCACTCCACTCTCAAAAGGTCCTGACTCAGAAATTCTTTACTCTGGGCATGGAGTCTACACTTGGGTAAAGTTCATCAGAATAGAATATTCTAGACCTCTTTTGGGGATCCTTGTGAGTCTATAATTTACTGCTGAAAGAGGATAAAAGTAGGAAATAAGGTAAAGATGAAAACGGAGAGCCACTTACAAAACTTCTGTCTTACTACACATGTCAAGAAGTGATATTCAGGGCCGGCGGTATAGCTCAGCAGACTAAGCATTTGCTTAGGTAAGCGCATGGGCTGGGGTTCCGTTCCTGACTCCGCATGCCAAGCCGGCCCCGCCCCGGGGCTCACTGAGCCAGCCATGGAGTCTGGGCGTGGTGAGGCGCACCTGTAATCCCAGCATGAGGGAGGCAGAAATCAGGAGAATCACTATGAGTTCGGGCTTTGTAGTGAGACCAAGGACAGACACTGAATTTCCTTCCTTAATTCATGAGTAATTATGTCTTATTAAAACATGATGTTCCTAAAAGCTCTCCACAAAGCTCTGAAACGTCCAGCCATAAAATATTTGCTCATAGCTGATACTTAAATACAGCTTCAAATGAACCCCAGATGTATATAAAGATATAAGTGGTACTACAAAATAGTATGGTCTCCGGTCACCAAATAATAACTAGATAGCCAGACAAATATTTGAATAACTGCTCAATTGCTAATCAAATTAATGAAGTTAAAGTATCAATATAATAATTTTACCCACAAACATAGGAAATATTTTTTAACTTATACCTTGTGTCAATTACATGCCAAAAATTATGCCAAAATATTCTTTCGGCTAATAGAAAAAAATATCTAGAAGCAATGTAAATGTCTCAAAATAGGACGATTAAATGTATTTATAATTTATTTATTATTTATTTTATTTATTTATTTTGTGTGTGTGTGTGTGTGTGTGTGTGTGTGTGGCCAGCTCAGCCCACCAGGGGGCGGAGGCTGGCTGGCATGTGGTGCTGGGGGATTGAACCGTGGTCCCTGTGCTTTGCTTAGCTTAGCTTGATTCTAAGTAGATGCTTTAGACCACTGAGCCATCTCACTTAGTCATTTAAACTATGTTTTCAAAGACCGAGTAAAGACATGGGAAAGTAGTCATCATGAAATAAATATTAGCATGTAGTATAAAAACCTTTATAGAATGCCGGTAAGTTTCATGAAATATGCATAATTGTGACAAATATGCATTGTCACAATATAGTAATACAGTAGTGTTTTCAGATGGTGAGAAAATAATTTTTCTTTTTTCTACCTTCTTATACTTTTAAAATATTGTACCATATGCGATACATATATGTATATATACATATATAATACATTAATTGGAAATGCAGTAAGGTTAGCTACTTGGCAACACTCACAACCTCAAGGACACTGTCACCATGTAAGGAAAAGCAGATGCTAGGGGTAATTCCTTTAATTCCAGGGAGACTTGAAACTCTGATACAATAAGGCATTGAGAAGATCATTATCTTTTTTCCCTCTGAGATTTTTTTTCGTGTTTTCAAAATTGGAGGTTCAGTAAAACATACCATGCAAAATACTATCTCGAGAAGAAATAGATGTATTTTAAAAGGGTGTGTTTAGAAACTGTACTTAGGTAGATTTAGGTATTTTCTAGGTAGATTTAAACATCTATAAAGAGATGTGAGCTCTGGACCCAGGCTTGGACTCGAATCCCAGCCACACTGTTCCCAGGGTCTCACTTTGTAGGCGAGTACTCTGCCATGAGCCGCATCCCAGCCCTAGAAATTGTTCTTATAGTGAACTTATTCACATTGTGTTAGGCTTTGGTGGTAAAACAGCGCCTTCCTCTCTGTGCCTCCTGGCTCCCCTGCTCTGTCCTCACACTCTGAACAGGAAAATAAATCAAATTACGCCAACAAAAAGCAGAGCACTCTCCAAAGAGAGGCCCTGTGTCCCTCCTTAATTCTACATTGTGCTCAAATAAAGCACATGGGACCTTGCATTGAATCAGTCTAAATATAAAGCCTCTGGATGCACCAGGCAGCCTTCTCCTTCCAAAATCACGTACAATTCCCATTAATGTTAATAAGAGCGATGTGGAGGGATGAGGGAAAAACCATTCCCCATTATGTTTTATTACATTTTTATTTTATGAACTGGTCTCTCGGATGATAAATCAGGGCTACTGAAAAACCATAATTCTTTGGGGAAAACCTCCATGAAATTTCCCTCTTTGTGCTATTCTGACGCTGTCAAAAAGAAAAATCCAAAAGACTCCACATAAGCCTGATGTTTTTAACCCATAGCGACCACTGTGCTGCAGCTGACAACCCTGCATGGTGCCAGCCTCATCACTCATCATTAGCAGCTGCTGCAAGTTGGCCAAAAAATCAGAAGGCGGCCCACGGTAATTGGCATTGTATTTTGCAAATACCCACTCACTGCTGACGGCTAGGTACCCAGAAGCACACAGTGCCCACGCACCAAGTATCAGGACCCGCATGCTTCAGTCAGCGTCTGGAGTCAGCGTCTGGCAGAGGTGTGTTCATGGCGTCTTGGGCCTTCTCCTGGCTCCCACTGCAATGGCCCCATTTGTCTTTGCTCCAGGAGGAAAAGCAGTTGGATTCATACCTCCACTCTGTTTATCACAGTCACCATTTCCATATTCTTGATCTTGCATTGTGAATTCATCCTTTTCTGTACATTTCTTCGTATTTTATGCCCATTGTTACCTCCCTTTGTCTGCTCAAATAACTCTCTACACTTAATCATTTCTCTCCCACCTTTACCACTTTTCTCTACAAACTCTCATATTAGAATAATCTGCTCCACATTGTTTATTTTCCTCATTCTCTTGCTTCTAAAAACTAAGCCTTGTTTTATAGAACAGCTTTAGGTTCAGAGTACAATTCATAAGAAAGTCCAGCTCCTGTATACCCCTTGTTTCTATATACCTCCAACTTCAACACTACTGGCAGCCTGCAACACCATGGTCACATTTGTGACAGTTTAAGACCCTGGACCGATACATCATTATTGCCTAAAGTTCACATGTGCATTGAGCTTTAGCTTAGTACTGTGGGCTTCATGGGTTTTGACAAACGAGAGGCACATATCTACAACTGTAGGTTCATGTATAGTCGTTTCAGTGATCTAAGAATTGTCAGTGGTTAAATTGCACACTCACCTCCCCCAACCACTGATAATCGCTCATCCTGTTACTTACTTCCTACAGTTTTCTTCAGATAGTTGAAACATAGAAATCATGCAATTGGAACCTTATATTATCTAGTCATTTTTCAGGATGAGTCCTTTCACTTAGCTATATGGATTTAAATCTCTCCTATGTTTGCACAAGACTTGATAACTCAATTTTAAAATAGTTTTTATTACTGTGCATTAATTATATAGAATAGGAAATTACATTGTGATGCCTCCCCTCATGTACATAATATACCTGGATCCGGTCCCTTTCTTATCTTGACCATCATCCTTTTTCTGTGTTCTAGTAGCCTTCTACCGTGACATCATCTTTTCTCCCCAGAATCAAAATATACCAGAAAATACAGGATACATTTCTTTCTAAACCTCGCACATTTCTCTTAACATGATAATCTTCAGCTCCATCCATTTTCTGGCAAGTCACATGATTTTGTTCTTTTAGCTGAATACTCCATTATGTATATATAATATAGGACATTTTCCCATTTATTTGTTATAGGCATGTAAGTCGATCCTAGAGCTTAAGTCTCATGAACTGTGATACAATTAACATGGATATTCAGATACCCTCAGAAATAACTTTAGGGCTGGGGAGATAGCTCAGTAGAATAAGTGCTTGCCTGGTAAGCATAAGGGCCTGAGTTCAATCCCCAGTTCTGCCAAAAAAAGAAAGAAAGAAAGAACTTTAATTTTTTTCAGGTATGTTGTGAGGAATGAGAAAGCTGGGTCAGATGATTATCGCTATTCATAAATTCTAAAAGAACAAGCACACTGAGTTCCATGGTGGCTGTGCTAAGCTGCATCCCCACCAACAGTATAGAAAGGTCTTTTTGTTGTTGTATCTTTGCCAGCATTTACTATATTTTTTATATGTTCTCCACGATAGCCATTCTGACTGCAGTGAGATAGAATGCAATTTTAATTTGCTTTTCCCTAACGGCAAAATAGTTTAAACTTCTTTTTTTCATATTTATTGGTCATATGTACTTCCTTCAACAAATATCAATTCAGTTCATTTCTCAAATTATTAATTTGGTTATTTGTTTTTTGTGATAAGATTTGCAAATTCTTTAGATATTTTGGATATTTATCCTCTGTCAGAGAGTACCTGGTGTCTTAGTTACTATCCTCTTGTTGCTGGGGCAAATACCTGACACCCAAAATGAAGGAAGGAAAGTTTCATTTAGATCATAGTTAGTGGAGGTTTCAGTCCATACTCAGGTGACTCCAAGGCAGAGTGGCACACAGCAGTGGGCAGCTGTTCATGGCAACAGCAAAGAGCAAGAGAGCAATGGGAGGTGTAGTGGCAACAATGGCTATAGAGAGCAAGTCTGTCTCCCTTATGTTGCCCTCAGGCTATCTTTTCCAGGCCAGGTACAGCATCCACACCCCATAATCCCAGGAGCACTCACACCGATATCCCAGGACTGGATCATGGATTACTCCCAAACTCTAGAAGCCACCCCATGACTGCATGAAGCTTTGGGGGAACACCTAGACACAAACCATAACAGCTGGCCAAATGTTTCTCCCACTCTATTGTTTTCTTTGTTGTGTAGAAGCATAGTTCTTCTAACCTACTTTGTAGATTCTACTCCTGAGTTCTTAGTGTTTCCTCTATGTTTTCTTCGAGTAATTTCAAAGTTTCAGGTCTTATAGGTAGATCATCATTTCATTCTGCATTGATTTTTCTTCCTTCTACTCATCAGGCAACCAGCATTTGCCACTCTGTCACATCATTCTCATAGCTCATGTGGACTCAAGGTAGGCATTGTCTGTAGCACTGGAGGAAGTAGATATTGGGTCCTAGAGATACAAAAATATGGGGGCTCCTATCCTTCCATGTGGGCAACCATACACAGGGAGACTCATTGAGATTCTTGCCCATCACAACACTGTCTAAATCTGCTGGGAAATTCTTGGATTTTCTTTTTCTTTGCTGGTCACTTTACAAATCTCAATTCACTTTTCTGCTCAGACTGCATATTTGTGGAGCAGCAGATTCTTCATTCTCATTGGAAT
>NW_004524695.1:3880592-3882355 GCF_000260255.1 Octodon degus | reverse complement strand
GATCACCAGCTCATTTCCTTTTAGTGCTGAGCAGTATTCCATTGTTTAGATGCTATTTATTTATCCATTACTCACTGAAAGACATCTCGATTGATTCCAAGTTTTACTAATTCTGAATAAAACTTCTATACACAGCCCAAGAGGGTTTTGTGTGTAGATATGTTTATCGAAGAGTATGTTATCAAAGAATATGAGTTCTAGAACACAGCATAAGAGTGTTTCATTTGTAAGAAGCTGCTAAAATATCTTTCAAAGTGTGTGCATTATTTCATATCCCCACAGGCAAAGAATGAAAGTTCCTTTTGTTCTGTATCTGGGACAGACTGAGTGTTGTCAGTGTTCAGGATTTTGTTATTTTAATAGGTGTGTGCTGGTATCTTATTGTCATTTTAATTTGCAGCTGCCTGATGACACAGCGTGTTCAGGTTTCATTGTTGGTGAAGTGTGTAGTAAGGGCTACTGCCAATTTTTGAATCAGATACAGTGAATTCTCTTATTTTGTGATTTGAGTAATGTTTTCTATACAGTTTGAATAATAAATACATTTTCTACAAATATTTTGTCCAAGTCTTGGTTTATCTTCTTATTTGGATATTGTCTTTTCCTCAGAAAAGTTTGTAGTCTTAATCACTTCTCTCTTAAAAGAGATTTTCTTTCTTTTTTTTTTTTAATGAATCATGCCTTTGGTGCTATATTACCATACCCAAGGTTATTTATAATTTGTCTTATCTTGTATTATAGGAGTTTAACAGTCTCTTCATTATGTTTAGGACTATGGACACTTTCAGTTATTTGGCAAGGATGTGATGACTGTGTCTAGATTCAGTTTTGAGCACACTGATCTCTACTTGTGCCAGAACTGATTGCCAAAAATCAACCATCTTCACTCCATGCATTGTCTTTCTTACTTTGTCAAAGAACAATGGACTATGTTCGGATGTAGGCCTATTTGTGGATCTCTGTTACACTAACGTGTCTTTTTTTACTCTTTAACTGATATCACACTGCCTTGATGACTATAGCTTTATAAAAGCTTTAAGGTCAAGTGATGTCAGCCCTGTGACTATTCTTGGGAAACTGACTATTTCCCAAGACTTTTTTACCTCTCTACATACAGCTTGAAATGAACATGTGACTATTCAAAATACAATTTACTTGGGTTTTATTGGAGTGGTCTTGAACCTCAAGATTAAGCTGGGAAGACCTGACATCTTGACAATAGTCTTCCTGTGCACAAATGCAGATCTTTCCATGAACTTAATTCTACTTTGATTTCTCTGCTTAGACTCCAGACTTTTCTTTTTTCTATTTTTTAAAAATTTATTTATTTATTTTGTCTGGGCTCTCTCTACTCAGCTTGGATTTGTAGTTATCCTCCTGTCTCAGCCTCCCCAGCAGTGGGATTACAGACACGTCCAAGTTTGTACTAGTGCACTAGGTGGTGTGCACACAGCAACAAAATGTCTAATGACACAATGGTAGTGAAACTGAATTGTGTGAATTTGGTTGATTTAGGAGCTGGCTAAAGGGTTAGTGAAGCATTTCTCTGGATGTGTCTTGGGTGAGTCCTGGAAGTGTGACCATGGTTTCTACACATAGTCCCAGGCCCTTCCTCTTTGGCACTGTTGCTCTGCCCAGCTCCCAGGCCACTGTGAAGCCGTTTCTGCCATAGAGACAACTTATCATGGAATGAATTCCCTAAAACCATCTCTTTCCTTCAGTTATGAGTACCAGGTGCTGTATCTGAGCAACAGGAAAGGAAG
>NW_004524695.1:3874281-3880227 GCF_000260255.1 Octodon degus | reverse complement strand
GCTTTTAGGTAGCTAAAACTAGCAATGACAATTAACTCAGCTCTCCATAGCCATTAGGACTTCATCTTTTAGTGAATAAAATTACTTTTAAGGCTCCTTGAGAAAATTTGAGCTTCCATTTGGTCCACACAAAACCATTAGTTTTGCAATAATTTTGTCCAGTGGAAGAAGTGCTGGATTAGAAGGGAAATAAGAAAGTACACTGAATAAATGTTTGTAGTTAGATGCAAAAAATATACCATAGAAGCTGAGGTATTGTTTTTACAATATGTACACAAAACTATCAAATATTTTTACATAGAGTACTTATTTAACATTTCCAAATTTGAACTATTTGAATCATAAACTATCATACTCTTTTTCAGAAAAAGAAACAAAACTTATATTTTATTAAAAATAGTGTTATGATGTTGACACGAGCATATGGAGGTAGAAAGGTCTTCAACCCACTCTGCCAAGTGACACAACAGGGTACAAAGCAGAATATATGGCTCTGTCAATATTTTATTTTCAAAACTGCTCTAATGTGTAAAGATATCAACAAATCACATAGAATTTTAGTCATTTAACTATTTTAATTTTTTTCTTGGAATGCGATGTTGAGCACATTTTCTTCCTGTTTAAGAATATCTTTTTGTTTTGCGTTATTGTAAGATGTTTCTGAGCAGAAGAAACTCTGAATTGCTGTAAATATATGAAGTGAGAGACATATTAATTAATTGAGTTATAGTAATCAGCTCACAACATAAACATATCTCAAAACAATTATACTGGATAAAAAAATGAGACTATTTTCCTGTTATGTTCTCTCTCTCTCTCTCTCTCTCTCTCTCTCTCTCTCTCTCTCTCTCTCTCTCTCCCTTTTTTTGTACCAAAAATTGAATGCAGGACCCAATGCTTGCCAGGCAGGTGCATGAGCCATTGAGCTATCTCCCTGGCACCTCCTATATTCTTAGAAATGTAAGCATTTTCAGTTATTATACTGTAAATGTTCTTATTTGTTTTTGGCTTATAGGTGTCAATATGACCCAGTTTACTGCTTACAGCCCACACTTTCATTTTCCCCTTTCAAGTGAGACCAATACTATATTTCAAGCTTCTCAACAGCATGTTTCTCCCTGATCCTCACACTCGTGGTGCTTCTTAGTGTACAGTTTTCTGGCTGAAGGAGTCAGATGCATCCACCTAACCAAAACAAATTAGAATTTACAATTACAATTTACTCAATATTCTATTTGACTGTAACCTTCTGACACAGTTAACAGAACCTATTCTTTCCAAGGTAGCTACTTAAAGGAATTAAAATATATGGGGGGAAATGCCTCATAAACTCTTAAGAACAATGGGTCTCCTAAATTGCCACCTGCACTACTTACCTTACTATTTATAGATACTTGTTTCATTTTCATAAAATGACCTCTAATACTTTTAAAATAAGCTTGATGAATTAACTAAAACTAGAAACAGAAAGCCATTATATGTTACCAGAATATACTACCTCTAAGTCTGACTTTCTCAAAAATAAAAGAAAAATTGCTTTCAAATACATTAAAATGTTCTTTTTCACAGTTATACATTATTCTGACAATAATTAAAGACAAATGAAATATTCCACTATATGTGAAATATTAGCAATGTTAAAAGTCTGTAAATTAAAAAATATTAGAAAAGAGTTAATTTGTAATCTAATCCCAAAATAGTGATTCAAAAGGTTGCATGTGCTGTCTCCTAGCTAAAGGTCTTCCTTTCTTTTACGGTACCTTCTCTTCTCACTGTAGGTCATTGAATTCAAGCAATTTTGCCATTTCTTTTCATCAGTTTATGCTTGGAAGTTGAGAGTAACCTACTATTAGGAAATTGGGGACAGCAGATTGAAGAACACTGGTCTAGGAAGCCAGCAACTTGAGTTTTAGTCTTAATTCTGGCTTGCCTAGCTTTCATGTTAATGCATCAGTTTTCTGTACAATTATAATTTCCTCAATGTTCTGTTTGTGCAGTACAATCTTTGTTTTAAAAAGAGTAAAGAATATACTAGATAGTTTTTCTATATAAGGGAAGATCTAATAAAAGCAACTTGGGTTGCATAATGTTTTGGAAAGCCAAAAGCCCTCAACAAGAAAGAAAAATCCCATAAAGAAGTCTTTGCAGAATTCTCACCACAGGTGGCAAACCACAAGTGCCCAGCCCACAAGAGCTTTGATAGAACTGCAGATCTGTGTTCCATCACATCCATAATGTTGTCTGATATTAGGATCTTATGTGGCTTCTATTAGGCTCGATGCCTAATTTTCTGCCATCATCAATATTCAGCCCCTCTCTCTACTGTCACACACCCCACAGAACACAACTACCATGGGTGAACCCCTGCTGGGAAGGAGAATGCAAAATGAGCAGAAATCTCAGCCAAGGAGGAAAGGGGTCCAAGGGCTGAATTTGTTGAATCTCATTCTGACTATTGGACAGTAATTGAGTTAGGAACAAGAACGGTGAAAGAGTGATATTCATCTTTAAAAATTTTTGATGCAGAGTCTCATTGATTTTGAAATTATATGATACTGGAGGCAAGGATATAGCTCAGCAGAACAGTACCTGCCTGGAAAACACAAGGTCCTAAGTTTGACTCCCAGTAAAGCAATAATAATTATTATTAATAATATAATTATAATAACATAATATAGCAATTATTATATAATAGGTGTGAAAACTATATTTAGGACAGGGTCTACAGGTTCTCACTGCATAGATCAGACTTGCAGTGATTCTCCTGTTTACAGCCTCCCAAGTGCTGGGATTACAGGCTTATGCCACCATGCCCAGTTTCAATTGCTGGTTCAGCTCGCCTCAGGGGAGGACTGGAATGGCAGGTCCAGAGATTGAACTCCTGCTCCCTAAGTCTGCCTAAGCAGGTGCTTTAATCTGCTGAACTATTTGGCCAGCCCTCATGAAAACTATAAAAATCGAGTGTATACATAAGAGGAAAAGGAGAAATGAAGGTATCACTATCAGTTTTGACAGCTAGAAGCTGAAGAAATTCTTCATGGTAGCTTTTATTTCTTGTTTTAGTAAAACAAACTGATTAGGCCAACAATGGGACTTGTCTGGAGTAGTGACTGGGTCTTCTGATACAGAAGGATGAATGGTGGCACTTGAAAATCTCTAAGTAATGCAAACTGTACTGCTGCCTTAGACGATAAATATAGAACAAACTATGGCGTCGAGAGACTCCTGAAGAGTTGAGCTCTGCATACACTCATGGTGATATCAGTCATAGAGGAAGGCAATGTGGCACTTTTGGCTTTGAAAATGTGAAGAAAGTGTCCAAAGCTAAAGAAAACAAGCCCCTAAAATAGGAAAGTGAAACAAAGCAAAAGAAAAATGTGTTTCCCTTACAACGTGTAGGTGGAGCGCTTTGACTTTGAGCCAGCGAGTCAAAAGCCAACATGAGAAAGGATACACACAAGTCTTGGTCGTTTCATTCAGAAAAATGAAGTTTTCCTCTGAAAGACACATTTTTGTAAAGAGCCACTTCTGAGCTAAAGAATTGCTTCAGTACTCAAATTATCAAATACAGTAGACTTTAAGAAAAGAATAGGCCAACCTGAAATCCCCAGTGAGTCCCAAAATGTACATTCTGGTGGAACATGAGTTGTCCAAACTCCACGTCTCTCTTTTTCAACCATTCTATTGCAATGGCATGGTCAAGTGTCCTTTCATGCTAAAGCCAAGGAAAATCCCTGATGAGGCCATTGTACACAAGGGAGGATCTGCGCATGCGTATTCATATCATTTCTTCTTAAATCTTAAAAGTGTAGCCAAAAATAAAAATTACTAGTACAATATGTAAGCAAAGCTGGAAGCTCAGGGGAAAAAGCAAATTTCTGAAGTCCATTATTTTACAAGATTATTTCTCAAACCTACATAAACTTAGCTCTTAATCTTCATAGACCTTAATAACACTTGAGAAAGAAGACAAGCCTATTGCTCTCCAAATAATATTTCTAATAGGAGACCCTTCATTACAAAACTGAGATCCAGGAGGGATAGACCCTCAAGGCAAATGTGAGACAGAAGTAAATCCAGATGCCGCTTCAATCCCAGGAAAAAAAAAAAAAAAAACAAAGAAAATTGCCCTGGCTGAGAATACAGTGGAGTCTCAGAGTTCAGGTCCTGAAAGTTGTAATTACAGACTAGCTTCAGAAAGATTTACAGTTTCAAATCATATTACTTGTGTCTTCTTCCCACATGATCTGAAACCATTAAACCAAAGAGATCTCATAACATATATCACCCTAAAGCATTAGGTGGAGCCAAACACAAATACCATTTGCAGAAAATATGTCTAAAGAACCAAAAATAATTTCCCAAATAATAAGTGTCTTTTTGTGAAAAAACAGAAAAAAAGGAAAAAAATCACTTTGAGATTCAGCATGTTGATAGGTAAAGGAGCTCCAGCAAAGATTTTGATAATTTGAATAATCAGAGATAAAATATTAAGTCATTTTCAATGATAATTCTAACAATAAAATAGCTTAAAATAATATGCAGAGAATGAACATCAGGTCTGATTTACTTATTTAGTACAGGGTCTCACTACATAGCTCAGATTCATAGTGATCCTCCTGTCTCAGCCTCCCCAACGGTGGGATTACAGGTGTGTATCATCACACCCAGTTTAAGCGGTTGGCATGACAGCATGGCATGTGGTTCTAGGGATCAAACCTGGATCCTTGAGCCTGCCTGGCAGGTGCTTAGACCACTGAGCTATCTCCTGGGCCAGAACAGCAGGTTTAAAACATGTTTTTGAAACATGAGTGGGATTTGCCACATATAGAATCAATAGACCCTCTAGAAGGAAAAGCAGAATAACTGAAACTTGAAAATGAGAGATAAATTTATAGCATTTCAGATTCAGTTGAAGAGACAAGTAATAAACTGGAGTGAGGATTAGCAAGAACATATTCAATATGCAAAACAAAACCAAAGTTAATGGGGCTGGTGAGATGGCTCGGTGGTCTAAAGCACCTACTTAGAACAAGCTTAGCAAAGCACAGGGACCTTGGTTCAAACCCCCAGCACCACATGCCAGTCAGCCCCGCCCCCTGGTGGGCCTAGCTGGCCACACACACACACACACACACACAAATAAAATTTAAAAGAAAAACACCAAAGTTAAAAAAGATAAGAGAAGACAAGATAAAAAGATGTGACATATAATTATTAAACCCTAGAAGGAAATGAGAATTAAATGAAGAAGAGACAAAATTTTAAACTATTGGATAGTAACTTAGGAAAGACATTAATATCATGCTGATAAACCAATCTTACGTAAGAGATTGATATTAAAAGTATCATGATGATAATGAGATTATTATGATATTAAAATACCAAGGCAATAAAGCGTTTGAAGACCACCAAGTGAAAAGACAGATTACCATCAAAGAAGTAGCACACAACTCTATTTCAGCCATATTATAATCTGAACAATGTGGATAATCTTTGATGAGAAGGAAAATAATAATAATAGCCAAAGATTATGTATGCCAAAATTCTGGTTTCATCAATCAGGCATACATAAACTCTACAAAGAAAACTAAAAATTTTATCAGCCAATTCTCATTAAAAGAAATTTGAGATATATAACAAACATATAAATTCATACCAGATACATTATATAAAATAACTATACATAAATACATGATGACAGTGTTATTTAATATGGGATGAAAGTAAATATTAAAATGTGATGTACTTCTTGTATTATTAACCTTAGACTGTGATATTTTAAATTGATGTATAATTTCAGGATAGCCAGTAAATGGAGAAAAAGAATGTCAAGTCTACAAATTAGGAGAGAAGAGAAATGGAATTTGATCAGTCCAAGAAAGAGGAAGAGAGTGGTGGGGGAGATAGCACAGTAGGATAAGCACTTCCCTGGCAAGCGCAAGG